>NW_019154103.1:30998794-31020603 GCF_002288905.1 Enhydra lutris kenyoni
TTTTTAAAGATTTTATTTAATTATTTGTCAGAGAGAGAGAGAGGGAGAGAGAGCAAGCACAGGCAGACAGAATGGCAGGCAGAGGCAGAGGGAGAAGCAGCCTCCCTGATAAGCAAGGAGCCCGATGTGGGACTCGATCCCAGGACGCTGGGATCATGACCTGAGCCGAAGGCAGCTGCTTAACCAACTGAGCCACCCAGGCGTCCCAAAAGTGCATTGTATTTCTATCGAATGTTAAATAATTGAATAAGAGAAATGATTATTTTACTAAGTGACAACGTGACTTAGAATGGGAAATCTTGGCCTAAGATAGAGCTTCTTGCACTGAACTTAAGCTGAGAAAATCATATTGTATAACCTTCACTGGCCTAGTCTTTTGATGAAGTTTTAAATATGACATTCAGATAAATGCCTCTTATAAAATATAAAATGCTGACTAAGCACACAATTGTAAAACACTCATCAGACCCAGGCTCAGATAAAATGAAAAACTTCATAGGAAGCAAAAGGATAAAAGGAGTAGATGGGAGAAGGTGATGAATTCATGAGTCAGCTAGTAGAACTTCTTGTATCAGAAAAATGAACACCACATTTTTCATAAACATTTAATTTCCATTTGAATGTTGCTATTGAGTTTGCTATAATTACCTCTTTAGGGAAATGGTTCCACTTTCTGACTGTAATTAGCTCCAGGAATATTTTCCCAGTTTCAGTTTGAGTTTGCCCTCTGCTCTTGCTTTACTGTTCTTCAGACCTCTTCAGTCTAAAGTCTGTCTTCCTCTCAAGTCAGGCACCTTTTAAAAGTTTTTTTCTACCTGAAATGTCATTTCTTTAATCTAAATAAATCAGATCTCTTGACTTCTTTTTGGTAGCTTTCTTCTCATATCAGCAACTATTTTCATTTGTTTCTAGAATTTAAGGTTTTTCTCAATATTTTTTATTTTTATTTTTGATTTTTTTAAAAGATTTTATTTATTTATTTGACAGAGAGAGAGAAATGACAAGTAGGCAGAGAGGCAGGCAGAGAGGCGGGGGAAGCAGGCTCACTGATGAGCAGTGAGCCCTATGTGGGGCTCAATCCCAGGACCCTGGGATCATGACCAGAGCTGAAGGCAGAGGTGTAACCCCCTGAGCCATCCAGGCGCCCCATGGTTTTTCTCAGTATTTTAACTGACAAATTCAGTTTTCACATAGTATCTAAATGCATCTTTTATGCAAATATAACATAGCACCCTAAACATTTGGTAGTGAAAACTCTTCTATCACCTTTCAAATCACAGTTGGGTGAACCTTTCTTTAATAGACACATACAGGGGCACCTGGGTGGCTCAGTGAGTTTAAAGCCTCTGCCTTTGGCTCAGGTCATGGTCTCAGGGTCCTGGGATCGAGCCCCGCATCGGGCTTTCTGCTCAGCGGGGAGCCTGCTTCCTCCTCTCTCTCTGCCTGCCTCTCTGCCTATTTGTGATCTCTGTCAAATAAATAAATAAAATCTTTAAAAAAAATAGACACATACATACTGTAATTAGTATATTTAAAGATGAATCTTTTGCGGTGGGCTCCTAAGGCAAAGTCGTGCACTATTCACTGCCTTTATGAACTTTTTGTGCTGTGAACTCATAGATTCTGCAAGTGTTACTTTATCAACTAATAAACCCATAGCTATTCATGCAATCTCTGCACCCAGCCATTCATTTGTTCAACACCAATTATGTGCCAGCCACTGTGTTAGCCACTGTGAAGCCATAGAGAATTAAAAACAAACTGACCCTGCTCTTATGGAGTTAGGAATCTTGTAGGAGAAAAAGTTTCAAATGTGGTAAGTACTATAAGGGAATATCATGGAATTAACTTTGATGGGATAAGAGGTGTTCAGGAAGGCTGCTTGGGATCACAGGTGCAATGTGCAAACATATTTGTTTGGGTACGTGTGTAAATGATGTTTGAGAAATATCTGGGGCTTTAGCAGCAATAATTTGGTGTTTTTTTTTTTTTTTAATTTTTTTTTATTGAGGCACCTGGGTGGCTCTGTTAAGTGGCTGACTCTTGATTTATCCGCAGGTCATGATCTCAGGGTCCTGGGATCAAGCCTTGCATTGGGGCTCCATACTGCATGGAGTCTGCTTCAGGAGTCTTTCTTCCTTTGCTCCTCCCCCCTCATGCTCTCTCTCTGTCATTTGAGAGCAAGAGAGAGAGAGCATGAGCATGGGGAGTGGCAGAGGGAGAGAGAGAGAATTTCTAAGAGACTCCCATACAGGGCTCAATCCCATGGCTCTGAGATCATGACCCCAGCTAAAGTCAGACACTTGATGGACTGAGCCACCCAGACATCCCAGCAATAGTTTTATTTTTAAAGAGTTATTGAAATATAATTCATATAATGCACAAATTACCCACTTAAAATATACAAACCAACAGTTTTTGGTATGATACATTATCAAGTTTTAATTTTGGTTTTGTGGTATATATGCATAAACTGTAAAATTTGCCATGTTAATGATTTTAACTATATAATTCAGTGACACTAATTGCATTCATATATTAATACAATGTTATGCAACCATTACTATGAAAACTTTTCATCACCCTAAACTGAAATTCTTTATTTGTGAAGCAATAATTCCCAGTTCTCCTCCCCCATCCTCTGGTAAACCCTATTCTAAATTTTGTCTCGGAATTTGCCTATTCTAAGTACCTCATATATTTGAAATCATGCAGTGTTTGTCTTTTTATGTCTGGCTTATTTCACCTAGATAATGTGTTCAAAGTTCATTAATGTTGAAGCTGTTGAAGCATATATTGGAACTTCATTCTTGTAACTGAATAATATTTCATTGTGTGTGTGTATATATGTACATACCACATTTGGCTTATCAGTTCATTTGTTGATTCCCACCTTCTGACTGTTGTGAACAGTGCCTCAGTAGATATTGACAAATGAGTACCCGTTGGAGTTCCCACTTTCAGTGCTTTTGAGTAAGCATCTAGAAGTGGAATTACTGGATCATATGATAATTTTATGTCTACATTTTTGAAGAACCATCAAATCATTTTCCATAGTGGTTGTGCCACTTTCTATTCCCATCTGTAATATATGAGTATTCTAATTTCTTTACATTCTCACCAACACCTGTTATTATCATTTAAAAAAATTATAGCCATCTTAGTAGGTATGAAGTGCTGTTTTGTTTCCAACTTTTGGGGAAACTGGCAAACTATTTTCCAAAGTGACTGTGCCATTTTACATTCCCACCAGCAGTGTATGAAAGTTTCAATTTCTCTGTGTCCTTGCCAACACTTGTTATTACCTAATGATTTGATTCTAGCCATCCTAGTAGGTATGAAGTAATATCTCATTGTGATTTATATTTTCAATTCCTTGGGGAGCCTGGCCGTCTCTGTCAGTGGGAGTATGCAACTCTTAATTTCAGGGTTCTGGGTTCAAGCTGCACGTTGTATATAGAGAGTATTTAAAAAATAAAATCTTTAAAAAAATAAATTTGCAATTCCTTAATGACTGATGATATTGATCATCTTTTCATGTGCTTATTGGCCACTTGTATATCTTTGAAGAATGTCTATGCAGATCGTTTGCCCATTTTTTTTAAGGTAAAATACCATTTTATTGATGATTAAGCTGAGATTTCAATAATATAATGCTATTTTCAAAGATTTTTTTTAATTAACATAATGTATTATTTGTTTCAGGGGCATTTGCCCATTTTTAAATTGGCTTATTTGTCTTTTTATTATTGAGTGATATAAGTTCTAACAGCAGTAGTTTTTTTTTATTTTTTAAGATTTATTTATTTACTTATTTATTTTACACAGAGAGAGAGACAGCGAGATAGGGAACACAAGCAGTGGGAGTTGGAGAGGAAGAAGCAGGCTCCCCACTGAGCAGGGAGCCCAATGCAGGGCTCAATCCCAGAACCCTGGGATCATTACCTGAGCCACACAGGCACCCCACAGCAGTAGTTTTTAAAAGAATTTATTTATTTATTTATTTGAGAGAGAGCATGTCGCGGGGGAGCGGGGGAAGGCTGGGGGGAGGAGGAGACAGAGAGAATCCCAAGCAGACTCTCCACTAAGCATGGAGCCTGAACTGGGGGCCCAATCTCAGGACTTTGAGATCACCACCTGAGCCAAAACCAAGAGTCAGACATTAAACTGACTGAACCATGCAGGACCCCATAACAGCAGTATTTTTATTTTTATTTATTTTTTTTTAAAGAGATAGAGAATGAAATGGAGAGTGAGAGCTCCGAGACAGCAGGAGAGGGAAAGGAAGAAACAGGCTCCCCACTGAGCAGAGAGCCTAGCTCTGGACTCAATCCCAGGACCCTGGGATTATGACTGGAGCTGAGGACAGATGCTTAGCTGACTGAGACACTTAGGCGCCCCACAGCGGTAGTTTTCATTCAAAGCTGCTGGGCAATGGTTTGAAACGGAGCTCTTCTTCAGCCCAATAATAAAATATACCTGTAATTCCTGGGATTTTTTATGAGGCTTTCAGTACTTCAGGGATTTATGGAGGTTAGTTCCTGTGTTGGATTCCTGTGGGGTTTTCGCAAAAGTCAAATGATTAATTCTAAAAAGAAGAGACTCATTTTAACCCAATACAATAGTCAAATACCTAAATCTTACTGTTTCCCCCTACGATTTTGTTATTTTTCTGTGTAACGGTTCTCCTTGGGTTTTCCAAATTGTTTTGGTTTAGTGTGTAACTATTTTCCAAATACTTAAAATTATTTCCACTGTTTCTTCCTTCCTATTTGGTCAGACTCATTGAGTTTCGTAATCATTTTTTTTTGAGTTATAATTGATATACAACATTATATTAGTTTTGGAGGTACA
Organism: Enhydra lutris kenyoni; assembly: GCF_002288905.1. Taxonomy (NCBI): domain Eukaryota; kingdom Metazoa; phylum Chordata; class Mammalia; order Carnivora; family Mustelidae; genus Enhydra; species Enhydra lutris. Next base: position 31,003,649 of record NW_019154103.1, read on the forward strand.
ACATAATGATTCACTATTCATATATGTTGTGAAATGGTCACAGCAGTAAGTGTAGTTAACATTCATCACTGTGTGTGGTTATAGATTCTCTTTTTTTTCCTGTGGTAAGAACTTTTAAGATTTACTCTCTTATCAACTTTACAGCATGGTGACTATAGTTAATAATACTGTATTGTATAATTATATCATTTATACCACTCCTGGGTCATGGGCAATTTTCATGTCAAATTAATTCACATTTGATTAATGTCAAATGCATTCAGGGTTATTAATGAGAAATTGTACTTGGGATTTATAAAGTAATTTCTATGTACAAAGTACTCTTCAGATTGTAACTAATTATAATTTACAATACACCTGAAAGATAGATTTACTATTAATAATATTTGTCCTGATGTCAAATTCCATGAAGCACCCCTTGACATAAATGTCTAATGTGGTATAAGTTAATTGAGAAGAACCTTTGCTTCTCAACTTGCAGGCAACTGTTTATCCAGATATCACATCATTTATCTCTTGGCAGATGTTTTTTTCAAAAGCAATACTCAAAGTGTTACAAATACTTGATAAATTATACCTTGTCTTAATAGAGGAACCATGAATAAAAATCTGCCTTTTGGCATTTGATTTCAAGATAAAAGGAAAGGAAAATTATTCAAAATTTTTAGTTTGAAAGGTAAATGTCTTGAGAAATGATCAACCTCTTTAAAGCACTGTGAATTTCAAGTGGGTTATTTGAATACATAACAGTGGAATAAGTTCAATGATTATTTAAGATAAAGGGAGTGCTAGGGACCACAAGAATGGAGTTCTGTTCTAAACCCTAACATTGAGGACTTCAGTGATGCTTGGGCAGGTCTCCTAACCTCAGTTATTTTACTTTAACAATCATGACATCTCTGTAAGTCAGTTCTATAACTGATAGTTCTGAATGCAGTCCTAATTACAAATTGTTTAGCCCACACAGTATTTTTTAAAAATTTGACCTAGTTGCGTAAGTTTTAAAAAATGGCAGATTACATATACAAATTCAAATTTGTAACATCTCTTGAAAAAGTCAGGTGATCTGGCAATAGTTGTCTATGTCTTGACTGACACATACTTGGGATTAAGTAGCTGCATACTTCCTTTCCTCCCATCCCTGGCTAAGCAGAATGTGGCTGTATTATTTACCACACCTGGTTCAGGTTATTCGTTTATGTCACTTGCCTAGCCTTTGTAGTCACTTTAGTGTACTACTATAACAAAATAGAATACTTAAAGTTAAAAAAAAATGTATCTGTGGTATCGATAGCAGAATTCTAAGATGGCTTTCAGATTCCTGCCTCCTGGTGAGCAACCTCTGTATAATCATTTCTCTTGAGTGTGGTCTGAACCTGTGAAAATGATGGATGTCACTGTTGTGATTATGTTATATGGCAGGAAATATTATAGGTGCAATTAAGTTCCTTAACAGATAACTGTGACTTAATTGAAAGGGAGATGATCCTGATTGGGCCAGACCTAATTAGGTGGGCCCTGAAAGAAAAAAGAAGCAACAGCAGATACTTTCCTCATGATTTCAAGGAAAAGAAAACAGTCATATGGTGAACTATGTACATAGAAGGGTAGTCTCTAGAAGCTGAGGTTCTTTTTTTTTTTTTTTTAAGATTTTATTTATTTATTTGACAGAGAGAGAGATCACAAGTAGGCGGAGAGACAAGGGGAAGCAGGTTCCCTGCTGAGCAGAGAGCCCAATATGGGGCTCGATCCTGGGACCCTGAGACCAAGACCTGAGCCGAAGGCAAAGGCTTATTAACCCACTGAGCCACCCAGGCACCCCTAGAAACTGAGGTTCTTGATCCTACTACTGAAGAAACTGAATTCTGCCATCAACCTGAATGAGCTTGGGAAGAGGACCCAGAATATCAGATGAGACCCTATCCCTTGGTGACAGCTTAATTATCTTAATTTCAGTTTTGTGAGACCTTAAGCAGAGCATCTGGGTAATCCATACCCAAAGTCCTGATCCAGAGAAACTGAGATAATAAAAGGATATCGTTTTAAGTCATTAATTTTGTGGTATTTTGTGGTGCAGCAGTAGAAAACTAAATTGTGTCTATGATGGAATAAAGAAAAAGATACATATTTGGAAATGAAAGGATATGCCAAGAAATTGAATTTTCTTAATGTATCATATTCATTTAAAAAGAAAGTAATGGAGGTGCCTATCTGGCTCAGTTGGTAGATAGAGCATGTGACTCTATCTCAAGGTTGTCAGTTTGAACCCCATGTTGGATATAAAGATTACTTAAAAAAATAAAATAAAACAAAAAGAAATTAATAACTCTAAAGAGCATGAGAGAGTTTTGGGTGATGAAACTGCTGTGTATCCTGACTGTGTTTGTAGTTACACAAATCTATCCATAAGTTAAAAACCATAGAACTAGGGCACCTGGGTGGCTCAGTGGATTAAGCCTCTGCCTTCAGCTCTGGTCATGATCTCAGATTCCTGGGATTGAGCCCTGCATCAGGCTCGGCAGGGAGTCTGCTTCCCCCTCTCTCTGCCTGCCTCTCTGCTTACTTGTGATCTCTCTCTCTGTCAAATAAATAAATAAAATCTTTTAAAAAAATAGAACTATATACCAAATGATAAAAGTTCAATTTTACTCTAAGATGAAAAGACCAAAAATATTTGAAAAACTAAAAAGTAAATATAATGACTTAGGATGTAGATCTGAAATGTTAAATATCCTGAGTTTTTATTTTTATTTGTTTATTTTTATTTTTTTAAAGTTTTATTTATTTAAGTAATCTCTGCACCCAGTGTGGGGCTCAAACTCACATCCCCAAGATCAAAAGTCAGATACTTTACCAATGGAGCCAGCTAGGCACCCTTATCTTGAATTTTTCCACAAGAGTTTGTCTTGACTATTATATTACTTCTCAAAGGCCCAAAGTTAATGAGTTTCATGACTCACATAAGGGCACTAACGCCATTCATGAGGAGTCTGCTCTCATGACTGCATCAAAACCTACTTACCTCCCTAAAGCCCCATCTCCTAATGTCATCATATTTAGGGGTTAGGGTTTCAACATATGAATTTTAGGGACACAAACATTGAGTCTATAACACTCCACTATTTAACATTATTCTGGAGGCATTAGCCAATATAATTAGACTAGAGAAAACAACTGGAGGTTTAAGTACAAAAAAGGAAAATTATCTCTGCAAGTTATATGATAGTATACCTGAAAAATTCTTGAGATTCATGATAAAAGCAACATAAACAAAGAGTACAGAAGTGTAGTGGCATATACAATTATCATGCAAAAACAAATAGCATTTATATACAGGAGTAATAGCAAGTTACAAGGTAAAACAAATAGGAAAAACCCTATCCACAATAATAGCAATAAGCAAAATACTTAGGAGTAAACCTAACAAGAAATATTCAAAACTTACGTATTAGTTTCCTATTGCTACTATAGCAAATTACTATAAAATTAAGTGGCTTAAGCACTACAGATTTATTATTTAACAGTTCTGGAAGTTCAAAGTCAAAAATGGTGAGATGTGGACTATAATCAAGGAGTCTGTAGGGCTGCATTGATTTCTTGAGAGGCTGTGGGGGAATATGGTTTTTGCCTTTTCTAAGTTCTAGAAGCTGTTTGCATTTGTTGGCTCATGGCCTTCTTCTATCTTCAAAGCCAGCAATTGCTGGTTAAGTCTTTCTCATACCATGTCACTCTGACATTGACCCTTCTGCCTGCTTCTTCCGTGTTTCTGCACTTCTGCATCTCTCCCTCCTCTCTTTCTTTCTCTCTGTTGTTTATTTTGAGCCCATCCAGATATCCAGAATAATCTCCCTATTTAAGATAAGCTGATTAGTTACCTTATATTCATCTGCTATTTTAATTCTCCTTTGCCATTTAATGTAAAATTTTCACAAGTTCTGAGGATTAACATGTAGGTAGGCATCTATGGGAAGCCATTTTATGCCTACTACAACTTATATAAAAAATTATAAAACACTCCTGAGAGACAAAAAGTAAATTTTCCATTTGATGTAAAATATTGTATTTATTTGAGAGAGTGCAGTGGGGAGAGGGAGAAAAAGGATCCTTCTTCTCGACATGGAGCTCAGTCCTGGACCGTAGAATCATGACCTGAGCTGAAGGTAGACACTTAACCCGACAGCCACCCAGGCACCCCAGAGATAAAATCTTGATAGAAAAAGTTGAGGAAAGGACATAAACAGAAAATTCATAAAGATAGATATAAAACTGGCTTTTTAACATAAAAAGATGTTCAACATCACTCATAATCAGGGCAATACAAAATAAGGCTACACTGAGACAGTATTTCTCATTCAACAGAATAACTAAAATCGAAAAGCTGGAGAGCACTTTCTGTTGATAAGGTTGTAGGAAAATAGGCACTCTCATACATTGCTGGTTGGAATGCAATACGGAAGTGAGTTTGGCAATGTCAAATAAAATGATGCATGCATTTATCCCTTGACCAGAAATCTCACTTCTAGGAATTTCTCCTGAAGATGCATCTCCAACAGTATAAAAATATGTATGCATAGCCTATTTACTTTAGCATTATAAGTACAAAATATTATGAATTGCCTAAATATTCCAGCATAAACTATGGTACATACAATGGGGCACTATGCAACTGTAAAAAAGAATGAGAACAATCTCTATGAAATTATATAGAATGATTTCCAGGAAACAATAGTAAATAGCAAAAGAGCATATATTGTATGCATTATTTTGTGTAAAAGAAAGGAAAATAGAACATCATACTCACATCCTGTTGCAAAGTAAAAAAGCAGAAATGATAAATAAGAAACCATTTTTTTTTAAGTTTACTTATAACATGTGGGAGGGGATAAAGTGGAAAGGACACGTGTGAGAGTAACACTTCTCTTAGTGTAACTTTTTGTATAGTTTTGGCTTTTCAAAGCATGTTAATATCCTATATAGTCAAAAGTAAAATTAAATCAGTAAGTATGAGAACAGGGAAAAAATCTTGAAAGAAATTATACTGCTTTTATATAAAATAAATACCAGAACCATCCCCAGGGAGAGGAAACAAAGAAATCAAGAAAGAAGTAACACAATAACTTATGCACATGGACTTTCCCTATATACCCTCATTTTGGAATAGGGAAGAGGCTAAGAAGAGAGAAGAATCGCAAACAGACTGTGATCACTTTTTTTTTTTTAAGATTTTTATTTTTAAGTAATGTCTACACCCAACATGGGACTTGAACTCACACCCCCAAGATCAAGAGTTGCATTTTCTTCTGACTGACCTAGGCAGGTACCCCTGTGACACTTTTAAGTAGGTTTATTTATGTGGTGGTATGGCAACAAATTCCGAGATGACTTTGAATGCATAATAGGATTAAGCAAATGAGTAAACATGTTGATATTGGAAGCAAGAATTCTCATTGAGGGGGGGGTGCCTGGGTGGCTCAGTGGGTTAAAGCCTCTGCCTTCGGCTCAGGTCGTGATCCTGGAGTCCTTGGATCGAGCCCCGCATTGGGCTCTCTGCTCCACAGGGAGCCTGTTTCCCTTCCTCTCTCTCTGCCTGCCTCTCTGCCTACTGTGATCTCTGTCTGTTAAATAAATAAAATCTTAAAAAAAAAAAGCAAAGAATTCTCAATGAGGAAGAATGGACATACAAATGTGGAATATGAGCAGGGGTTAGAATTGGAAATATTGGTGTATAGTCATGATTTCTAAAATGTGTATGTGTGTAGATGCATATATTAATATATTTCTAACAGCTTAAGACAACAAACATTTATTATATTACAGTTTCTGTGGGTTAGGAATCCAGGAATAGCTTAGCTGGGTGACTCTGACTCCCTGTCTCTTATGAGTTTGCAGTCAAGCTGTTGACTAAGGCTGCAGTCATCTTCAAGGTTCTTTGAGGCTGGGGGACCCACTTCCAGCCTCACTAATGTGGTTGTTGGTTGAGAGCTTCACTTGTGCATTATGTGAGCTTCTTCACAGGCTGCTTAAACCATGGTAGCTGACTTCCCAGAGAGAGTAAAGGGAGGGAGGAAGAGGGGGAAACAAAAATGGAAGCCCTACAATGTCTTTAATAACCTGATCTCAGAAGTGACATATCATCAATTCTGCTGTGTCCTATTGGTTACTCAGACCAAGCCTCTCACAAAACCTTGCACCAGGGTGTAAATGCCAAGAGGCAGGGATTGTTGGCACCATCTTGAAGTCAGGCTGTCACAATGCATGTGTATGTGTATGTGTGTATATGTGTATGTCTACATGTTTTTTTGTATGGATGTGCATGTATATATGGCTAGACATACATGTATTTCCTGGCTCTGTCTACCGAAAAAGCCAAGAGGCAAAGTCTTGGCAGTAGCAATCAGCATACCTAGCAACCAGATTTTAATCTCTAATATCATTCTCAGTAAAAATTAATAGGGCCTCTCAGATAAGTGGTTGATTCCAGGGTTGGAGCAGGTAGGTAGAATATGATACAGGAACAGCCTTTGCTTAGGTTGTTCCTGTATCATGTTCCTGTATCAAGAAATACCCAAACACATGACAGGGAAATGTCACAAGGATGTAGAAGCTGGCTGGAAGGATCCACCACCAAATCATGACTATTTGAACATCTAAATAATTTAGTAAAATAAGTTATCAGTGATTGAAAAAAAATGAACTCATGCATTTTTACTGATGATTGTTAGGAAGGTAAATAGATAGATGAGTTCTCTTGCTTAAAGGATAATGACTGGGCCTTACTGGTAAATGTAGATAGAGTGCTGGATTTAGGAAGTTGTCATTTGCAACTGTACTGGTAAAGACTGGATCATATAAGAGTCATCAATGCATGCTAAACTTAAGATGAAATTTTAGTGAAGAGCAAGATATTTATATAGTCTTGAAGAATCTTCCCCACAGACTTATTGGTTGCAACTGAGGGAAAAGATCCCAGTGATTACAGAATGGAGAAGTTGGGTAACACCTGGACCAGGTGATGAAAATCATGAGTGAAGGACAGATGTACATTGCACCACCCAGATGCCCCTCCTTTTGAACCTTTAAAGCAGGATGAGATCAGTTTATGCACCTACAGCACTTCTTATCTATTCCAATATGCAAGGGATTTTAGGATTACTTAAGCGGAAGAAATTCATGGGCGTATTTTTAAAAATGTATATTTATATTTTTGGAAATAATAAATTCACTTAGTTCAATATTCAGGATGTGCAAACAGCCAAATAGTGAAAAGTCCTCCTTGAACTTTTGTTCCCAAGCTACCCAGTTCCCCTCTCTGGGCAATTAATGATAGGAGCTTCTGGTATATCTTCCCAGGGATATTTTGTGAATAAACATGAAAATATTAGTAATATACTGTCTTTCTCAGGTGAATGATAGTGTGTTAATTATACATACTGTCCTGCACCTTATTTTTATTTTTCACCCATGGTGGATCTTGGAAATCCTTCTATGTCAGCTTATAAAGAACATTTCCATTCTTTTCTGGGTTTAAGAATATTTCATCGTGTGAATGTACCATTGTTTAACCAGTCTACTGATAGACATTTAGGTTGTTTTCCATCTTCTGCTTTTGCAAATAATGCTGCCATAAATATACTTGTATATGTGTCACTTTGCACATGCTTAAACATACCTATAGGTTAAATATTTGGAAGTGGAGCTCCTGTGTCCAAAAAATCCATTTGTAAATATGATAGATACCATCAGATTGTCCTTTATGAAAATTGTTACCAGTTTACATTTCTCTACAGTGGGGAAGCATGTCTATTAATCTCCTTGATTCTACCACATAGTGTTTTTGTTTTTTTTTTAAGATTTTATTTATTTATTTGACAGACAGAGATCACAAGTAGGCAGAGAAGCAGGCAGAGAGAGAGGAGGAAGCAGGCTCCCTGCTCAGCAGATAGCCTGATGTGGGGCTCAATCCTAGGACCCTGGGATCATGACCTGAGCTGAAGGCAGAGGCTTTAACCCACTGAGCCACCCAGGTGCCCCTCTACCACATAGTGTTCACCAACATTTTTTGACTTTTGACAAGCTAGTAAACAAAAAATGCTGTTTCAATAAAATCTTATTTATATTTCTCTTGTTCTAAGTGAGATTTAACATTATCTTATATGTTTAAGACCCATTTGTATTTCTTTTTTTTGTGAATTCTAAGTTTATATCATTTGCACATTTTTTTCCTTGGTTTGTGGATCTTTTTTATTTTAGAAGGTTTATATATAATTAGGAAAATTAACCCTTGGTCTTTGATATAATCTGAGAATACTTTTTCCAAGTGTGTTATCTTAGAGGCTTTTATAGTAGCTGATTTTTAAAAATTAAATTTATTGAGGTATAGCATACACACAAAACATACTTAAATTAGTGATTCAAAAAAAAAAAAAAAAGTGAGGGCACTCATGTAATCACCATCCAGATCAAGAAATATAATGTTTTCAGCATTTGTGGAAATATTGTTAATTCCAAAAAGAAATGCAAAAATAAGTCTTTCAAACAGATAAAGCATTTTGGATAGATTAGAGACTATAGACAGTTAGCATTCTAATTTTCATTATTTATTTAGTAGAGTTGTTCAGATACTGATATCAAAAAGTTGTATTTGTAAAAGAGCAGAAAATTGTAAGGAATAATGATTTTTTTTCTGGCTAGATTGCATATTTTAATACTAGCTTACTCATATTCTTTTCTGATGAAGTGAAACATACCCTACAGTAAGTGCTATAAAGAGAGTCTTGAAGAATATTAATTTTAGATGAGCCACAGAAGAGTGATTCATCACTTTGCTTTTGGAACAAGGATCTAGGGATGTTCCTCTGTACTCAAATTTGCTACTAATTATTTTAGGGTTTCTGATGCATTTTAAATAACATGAAAGCTTTTCTTGTTTGGGTCAATGATGATTCATTCAAATGCTTATTTCCTCTGAGTATTCTAAATGTTCTAGATGATTATACATTGAAACCTCTCCAGGTACATCACTGAGCCTGTGGCAGCAACATCTGAGGAAATAATTTCAAGGCTGAACACACAGTGTCAAAAAGACCTCTTTAAAATATCTTGATTTTAAAAGGCCTGCAAAAAGTTTGACCTTAGACCGCTACTAATGGCTATTAAGAATGATAGCGGAAGGGTGCCTGGGTGGTTCAGTTGGTTGGGCGACAGCCTTCGGCTCAGGTCATGATCCCGGAGTCCTGGGACTGAGTCCCGCATTGGGCTTCCTGCTCAGCAAGGAGTTTGCTTCTCCAGCTAACCTCTCTCCTCTCATGCTCTCTCTCATTCTCTCTCTCCCTCTCTCAAATGAATGGGTAAAATCTTAAAAAAAAAAAAAAAAAAGATAGCGCTCTCTTAAAAAAAAAATGATAGCAGAAGAACTTTTCTTTGAATAAATACAATCCAGCCATAATCTCAAATTGGTGAAATTACGTTTTGTCTTTCTGTTTTAACTACATTTTTAAATAAGAAGTCTTCACACCTGGTGCCTGGGTGGCTCAGTGGGTTAAAGCCTCTGCCTTTGGCTCTGGTCAAGATCTCAGGTTCTTGGGATCGAGGCTCACATTGGACTCTCTGCTCGGTGGGGAGTTCCCCCTCTTTCTCTGCCTGCCTCTCTGCCTACTTGTGATCTCTCTCTCTCTGTCAAATAAATAAATCTTTAAAAAAAAAATCTTCACACCCAAACTGGATTTTAGAAATACCCAAATTTATATCCACATGGTAGCCCATGAGAATGACAAATGAGTAACAAAAAAGCTCCAAAGGCAGGAATTCCAAGTAAGCTGTAGCAGTATAGTGTGTTCCCACCTAAATTTGATCAGTTTTAATTTTTACTTTGGCTGTGCCCCTCAGGTATCATGAAGAAAATGTATGAATTTTGTAAATTTAGTTTTATTATTTTTGCCTGCTTTACATATCAAACTCACCAAAGACTTCTTTCTTGCATAGCATTATTTTAAGCTGCCATCATGAGTGATGTCCCTGTATCATAAGACTTTCCTGTAAATATGATGAAATCAGAAAATCAAAGGAACAGAGACTAAGAGAATAGCTAGAAGCCATAGTGCATATAAGAATTTTTACAAATGAGGAAAGAGCCTTATCAGCTGTGAGAGAATTTCGCCTCTCTTTTTGTAACAAACAGAATGTGAAATCATGAGCCAGAAATCCTCTCTTCAACCTTAGGACAAGAATTATCCTCACTGTTGATATTCAAATACATGCTCTGTATGTGTGCTTTGAAGAGCCTCAGAACATCTTGCAAAACTTCACTAGAAAGGGACATACATCAGTTTTTTTGAGGCTAGTCCAGTATTCCAAAATATGCAACTTGTCTCTCTTAATCAGATTTGATCAAGAGCAAAAACTCAGCAAAATACAAAAGCCAGGAAATGCTTTTCATCTGTATCTTCCTTTTTTGTACCCTTTCCCACATTGCTGGCATTCACAACTTAGCCCAAATCATTGAAGATTCCTAATGCCCCTTCTAGTAAAACACCTGCTCTTGTCTCCACCATGAAGAGGCAATAGGGTGAAGAAAACACTGAATGGATATCTAGGTTTTTATAGTTCTGACTCTACAATGAGGTAGATGTCAGGTAAGATGTTTTACATCTCAGTGGTCTCTATGTATCCCAAAGTCTCAACATTCTGTATTTTACACTAAAGTATAAATGACTGACAACTCAGTTTTTAAATTTATTTCATACAAAGTTTAAAAGCTAAAAATGAAAGTCTGCCCTTCATTTCAGCCCGTTTGTTGGAATTGGGAGAAGGGCAGAGATAGCAAGCAGGGACCACATAGGCATGCAAGAAGAGGGATGATAAGAGAACATCAGAGGTTATATGGTGCTATTTCTTTTGCTTCTAAAGTGACCAACACAAACTGGAGACCAACACAAATTATGTAATAAATATATATGGCTTAAATGTTGCCAGCCTAAAAATAAGATATTGGCCCATATTTCTAAAGCTCTGATATTTCTTTTGATCCTTTACTGATACTATAGTTATTTTTCTCTCATCAAAATTTCACCTGAAGAACTGGAATAAAGACAGACATACAGACCAATGGAATAGAATATAGAGCCCAGAAATAAACCCTTGCAAATAAATCAAGTTATTTTTGACTGGGGTGGCAAGACTATTCAGTGGAGGAGAGGATAGTCTTTTCAACAAATGGTGCTGGGAAAACTGGATATCCACATGCAAAACGATGTTACGGACGGTTCAGTAGGTTAAGTGTCTACCTTTGGCTCAGGTCGTGATCTCAGTGTCCTGAGATAGGGCTCTCTGTCCAGCAGGGAGTCTGCTTCTCCCTCTCCCTCTGTCCTTCCCCTGCCCTCCGACCCCCAACTTGTGCTCTCTTTTTCTCAAAAAAAAAAAAACAACAACAAAAAACTTTGAAACGGTGATATGATCCTTGCCTTACAGCATATACAAAAATTAATTTTAAATGGACCAAAAACCTAAACATAAAAGCTAAAACTATAAAACTCTTAGAAAAAGATGTGGGGGAAAAAGATGTATGACACTGGATTTGGCAGTGATATCTTGAATATGACACCAAAGCTACAGGCAACAAAAGAAAAAAATGATTTTTTTAAGGCAGTAACTCATTTCTTTGTTTGTTTTTCTTCCTTCCTATAAGTTGATTGAAACATTTTTCCTTATATGCAGTTCCACACCATTTGGCATCCATACCAGTGGGAGGCGGTAACTATATATATATATAAATCTTCCTTGACCTGCTCCATACTCCACCAGAATTTGCATGATTTCCATTCATTTCTACCATAATCTGCCAGAGGTTTGACTAATCTGATACATTATAATCAGGTAAAATATTAGTCCCTGATAAGAACTTCCTTATTTCCCAAATCACATTAGCATTGCAAGGAAACTTCAGTAGCCCTTCAACCAAGGAGTTCGGCAGTTCAGAACTTGAGTCAGTCTCAGTCAATGGAATGGGAGCAGAGGAGGGCTGAGGGTAAGAAACAGTTTGAAGGCAAAAGGATTTTGATGTCCCTTCAAATTATACCCTGTAAGGATTAACTCCTCTTTCTATACAAACAGCAAGTTGGTTATAGCCTGTGCTGTCAAACTGATTGGGATGAGCCTTCTTTTCCACTGTTAGAGGGAAGTTTCACTAGGTGAGCAACCATTCTAATTTTTCCAAAAGGGAGGAATTTCCCAAGACATGGGGCTTTCAGTTCTAAAACCAGGAAAGTCCTAGACAAATCATGACAGGGCAGCCACTTCCCAAAATGGAATGACTCTATAGGTCTCTAAAATTTCTTGAATCAGAAACTTCAGTGTAACCCACATATAATTATTGTCACTGAATTGCAGAAGTGCATTTGTGAGTTTGGATGTGATGAAGGAAAATGACGTAGGAGAAAAAATATACCATGTTCTCAGTCATGCAAAATCTAATTATGCAGTTTATGGAAGGCCCAACTTCCTCATTCACTTTCCCACTTTTCTTTTTGACCATTTCACTGCCTTTTTTTTTTTTTTCCCCCCAAGAACACCAGATTGGGCACTGAAGCTGGTGGGAAAACTCTTGTGGGTTAGTGCTGCTACTGGTGTTCTGACCCTGCTTTACCTTCAGTTCCCAGTACCTCAAACCTACTGACTGATGTGCCTCCAGACTTTCCATTATTGGATTTTGGCCATCTTCTGTTTGTTTTGCTTTCCTAGTGTTATTCTGTAATCTTTTCATGAAAAATAAGAATGACCAACATTTACTGTGTGTCAGATACTGTGCTATAGATTTTGAATACATTACTTTGTCTAGTTTTCACTAAACTTTGAGATAAAAATAATAATTTATCCCCATTTTACTGATGAGACTGGTTAAGCAGTTTGCTTGAGGTCATAATGGAGAAGGAAGCTAGCATGGAAATATGGGTTATCTGACTCTGTACAGCAATTCCTAAGCCCTGCCTTAACTACACTGTCTCTGTAGCCTTCTAAGGTTGGAGAGAAACCTATAATGCAAACCTAACTTTGTAACTCTAGGCTGTCATCACCAGACGAGATGGGTCTGAATGTTGGGAAAACTCTTTATTTTTCTGACTGTCAGATATATGTATGTACATAGACCTATTTCAATAGCGGATTTCCTCTTTTCTCTTTGGCTGTTTCTTAGTTTCATTTGCATACTTTGCCTTCAACCAGTCAGTAAATGACAGCATTCCTCAAATCTCCTCTCTCTCTCCTTTCTTTTAACTCTTCACTCTGTCCTTTAGTTACCTGATCCATGTTCATGTCTCACAGATGCTCATCTTTAAACCCTCTCTTCCAAGCTCCAGACCTTACATCCAGCTGGCTACCTGCCCTCATCATAGATGTCCCAAATGCTTCTTATACTAAACATTCTGTATCAGATTAAAGGAACTTCTCATTGTACTTGCTTGAATGGACTTGGAAGACCTGGTTCTTTCCTGCATTTTCCATATTACGGCTCTGTATGATCTGATTATGCAAACTGGGAAACCTAGGATTAATCTTCATTATCTCCTCATCTAATCTATGACGAGTACTGCTAGTGTTTCTTGGACAATTGATAAAGTTTATTTATTTATTTATTTATTTATTTTTAAGATTTTATTTATTTGACAGAGAGAGATCACAAGTGGACAGAGAGGCAAGCAGAGAGAGAGAGAGGAGGAAGCAGGCTCCCTGCGGAGCAGATAGCCCGATGTGGGACTCAATTCCAGGACCCTGAGATCGTGATCTGAGCTGAAGGCAGAGGCCCAACCCACTGAGCCACCCAGGTGCCCCGATAAAGTTTATTAATCAGTCTCCCCATAATCATTCTGCCTTCCTTACTCTTTTTTTTTAAATTACAGCCAGAGAAATTTTAAAAACTTTTTTATTAAGTTTTTCATTTTAATTCCAGTATTAACACAAGTGTTATAGTAGTTTCAGATGTACAGTATAGTTGTTCAACATTTACATGCAACACTTGGTGCTTTCTTTAATTCCTTACAAGTGCATTCCTTAATCCCCATCACTATTTCACCCAACTCTCTACCCATCTCCCCTCTGGTAACCATCAGTTTGTTCTGTAAAGCTAAGAGTCTGTTTCTTAGTTTGTCTCTCTCTCTCTTTTTTTCCTTCGTTTGTTTGTTATGTTTCTTAAATTCCACATACGGGAGAAATCATAAGGTATTTGTCTTTCTCTTAACTTATTTCGCTTAAGATTGTACTCTCTACCTCCTTCCATGTTGTTGCAAATGGCAAGATTTCATTCTTTTTTATGGCTGAATAATATTCCTCTCTCTCTCTCTCTCTGTGTGTGTGTGTGTGTGTGTTTGTGTATCACATCTTTACATCTTTATCCATACATCTGTTGATGGACCTTTGGGGTGGTTCCATAATTTGGCTATGCTGCAATAAACATAGGAGTGCATGTATCTCTTTCAATTAGTGCTTTTGTATTTTTGCAGTAAATACCCAGTAGTGCAATTACTGGATTATAGGGTAGTTCCATTTTTAACTTTTTGAGGAACCTCCATACTGTTTCCCAGAGTGGCTCTACTAGTTTGCATTCTGATTAGCAGCAATATAAGAGGGTTTCTTTTTCTCCACATCCTCGTCAGCACTTTTTTTTTTTGAAGATTTTATTTATTTATTTGACAGAGATCACAAGTAGGCAGAGAGGCAGGCAGAGAGAGAGGGAAGCAGGCTTCCTGCTGAGCAGAGAACCCGATGTGGGGCTCAATACCAGGACCCTGGGATCATGACCTGAGCCGAAAGCAGAGGCTTTAACCCAATGAGCCACCCAGGCGCCCCTCAGCACTTGTTTTTATATGTGTCATGGATTTTAGCTATTCTGGCAGGTATGAGGTGATATCTCATTTAAGTTTTGATTTGTATTTCCCTGATCATGAGTGATGTTATCATCTTTTCATGTGTCTGTAGTCCGTCTGGATGTCTTCTTTGGGAAAATGTCTATTTAGGGCCTCTGCCCATTTTTAAATTAGATTATTTGTTTTTTGGTGTCATTTGCAGACATCTTCTTTTATTGCCTTTTACCTTTGTTGATAATTTCCTTTGCTGTGCAGAAGCTTTTCATTTTGATGTAGTCCTCATAGTTTATTTTTGCTTTTACTTCCATTGCCTTATGAGACATATGTAGAAAAATATTGATACAGCCAATGTCAGAGACATTACTGCCTGTGCTCTCCTTTAGAAATTTTATGGTTTAAGGTCTCACTTTTGTTTCTTGATCTATTTTGAGTTTATTTTTGTGTGTCGTGTAAGAAAGTGGTCCAGTTTCATTCTTTTGCATGTATCTATCCAGTTTTCCCAACACTTTGTTGAAGAGACTGTATTTTTTTTTAAAAGAGTTTATTTATTTGTCAGAGAGAGAGCATAAGCAGGCAGAGCTGCAGGCAGAGGCAGAGAGAGAAGCAGGCTCCCCATCGAGCAAGGAACCCCACGCGGTACTTGATCCGAGGACTCTGGGATCACGACCTGAGCCGAAGGCAGTGGCCTAACCCACTGAGCCACCTAGGTGCCCCTGAAGAGACTGTCTTGTCCCGACTGCATAGTCTTTCCTTTTTTGTTGAAGATTAATTGACCATGGGTTTATATCTGGGTCTTCTATTCTGTTTCATTGATCTGGGTGTCTATTTTGTACCAGTAACATATTTTTTTGATCACTATACCTTTGTAATGTAAATTGAATCCCAGAATTGTGATTCCTATGGCTTTGCTTTTCTTTTTCAGGGATCTTTTGTGGTTCCATGCAAGTTTTAGGATTATTTGTTCTAGATCTGTAAAAAATGATTGTGGTATTTTCATAGGGATTGCATTAAATCTGTAGATTGCTTTGGGTAGTATAGACATTTTAACAATATTTGTTCTTCTAATTCATGAGTGTGGAATGCTTCTCCCTATCTTTGTGTCATCTCTAATTTCTTTTATCAGTGTTCTGTAGTTTTCAGAGTACAGGTCTTTCACCTCTTTGGGTTAAGTTTATTCCTAGGTTTTTTTTTTTAATTACTTTTGCTGCAATTATAAATGGGATTTTTTAAAGTTTCTCTTTCTGCTGCTTCATTCTTGGTATATAGAAATGCAACAGATTTCTGTACATTCATTTTGTATCCTGCAATTTTATTGAATTCATATATAAGTTCTAGTGGTTTTTGGTGGAGTCTTTAGGGTTTTCTATATACAGTATCATGTCATCTGCAAATAGTGAGTGTTGTACTTCTTTCTTACCAATTTGGATGCCTTTTATTTCTTTTTGTTGTCTAATTGCTGTGGCTAGGACTTCTAGTAAGTACTATGTTGAATAAAAGTGATGAGAGTGGACATCCTTGTTTTGTTCCTGACTACGGAAAATGGTTTTTCATCATTGAGTATGATGTTTGCTGTGGGTGTTTCATCTAGGGCCTTTATTATGTTGAGGTGTGTCTCCTCTAACCTTACTTTGTTGAGGGTTTGTTTTTGTTGTTGTTTTTTTATGGATGGGTGTTGTACTTTGTCAGATGCCTTTTCTGCATCCGCTGAAATGATATGTTTTTAAACCTTTGTCTTATTGATGAGATTTGTCACATTTGTCACATTTGTGAACGTTGAACCACCCTTGCATCCCAGGAATAAAACCTACTTGATCATGGTGAAAGATTTTTTTGATGTATTGTTGGATTCAGTTTGCGTGTATTTTGTTGAGGATTTTGCATCTGTGTTTATCAGAGATATTGGCCTATAGTTCTCTTTTTTTTGTGGTATCTTCATCTGGTTTTGGTTTCAGGGTAATGCTGGTCTCCTCAAATGAATTTGGAAGTTTTCTTTCTTCTAATTTTTGGAATAGTTTGAGAAGAATAGGTATGAACTCTTCTTTATTTATTTTTTTTCAAGATTTTTGTTTATTTGTCAGAGAAAGAGAGTACACACAAGCAGGC
>NW_019154103.1:31021003-31058919 GCF_002288905.1 Enhydra lutris kenyoni
TATATATATTTTTTAAGATTTTATTTATTTATTTGACAGAGATCACAAGTAGGCAGAGAGGGTGGGCAGAGAGAGAGAGGAGGAAGCAGCCTCCCCACTGAGCAGAGAGCCCAATGCTGGACTTGATCCCAGGACCCCAGGACCATGACCTGAGCTGAAGGCAGAGGCTTTAACCCACTGAGCCACCCAGGTGCCCCTGGCATATATTTTTTAAAATATTCTCTTAGAATTGTTTTTATTTCTGTTGTGTTGGTTATTTCTCCTCCTTCATTTGTGATTTTGTTAATTTGAGTTCTCTCTCTCTCTCTTTTTAGATGAGTCTGGCTAGAGGTTTATCAATTTTGTTGATATTTTTAAAGAACCAGCTCCTGGTTTTATTGATTTTTTCTATAGTTTTTGTTTTGTTTTGTTTTAGTTTCTTTGTCATTTATTTCTGCTTTAATCTTTATTATTTCCTTTCTTCTCTTGGTTTTAGGCTTTGTTTGTTGTTCTTTTTGTAGCTCCTATAGGTGTGAGGTTAGGTTGTTTATTTGATAGATTTTTCCTGCTTCTTGAGGTAGGCCTTTCTTGCTATAAACTCCCTCTTAAAATTGCTTTTGCTGCATCCCAAAGATTTTGGACCATTGTTTTTCATTTTCATTTGTTTCCATGCAATTTTTGATTTCTTGGTTGACTCATTCATTGTTTAATAACATATTATTTAACCTTCATGTATTTGTGGTCTTCCTAGATTTTTTCTTATGACTGATTTTTAGTTTCATACTGTTATGGTAAAAAAAATGTGTGGTATGACTGAATTTGTTGAGACTTACTTTGTAGCCTAATATGTGATCTCTTCTGGAGAATGTTCCATGTACACTTGGAAAGAATGTGTATTCTTATCTTTTAGGATGGAATGTTCTGAATTGATCTGTTAAATATGTCTGGTCTAGTATATCATTCAAAGCCACTGTTTCCTTGTTGATTTTCCGTTTGGATGATCTGTCCAATGATGTAAATTGAGTGTTAAAGTCCCCTACTATTATTTTATTACTATTGATTAGTTCCTTTATGTTTGCTGTTAACTGTTGTATGTATTTGGGTGCTTCTATGTTGGGTGCATAAATATGTACAATTGTTATATCTTCATGCAACTCTTGATCTCAGGGTCATGATTTCAAGCACCACGTTGGGCATAGAGATTATTTAATAAAAAAAAAAAAAATGGGGGCGCCTGGGTGGCTCAGTTGGTTAAGCTTCTACCATCAGCTCAGGTTACAATCCCAGGGTCCTAGGATTGTGCCCCATGTCAGGCTCCCTGCTCAGTGGGGAGCCTGCTGCTCCCTCTCCCCACTGCTCATGCTTGCTCTCTCTCTTTCTCAGATAAATAAATAAAATCTTAAAAAAAAAAAAAAAAGAATTAAGGGCTGCCCGGCTGGCTCAATAGCATGCAACTCTTGGTCTCAGAGTTTGGGTTCAAGCCCCATATTGTGTGTAGAGATCATTTAAAAATAAAATGGTAGGGGAAAAAAAGCAATTGTTTTATCTCCTTGTTGGATTTTCTTCTTTATTATTAATGTCCTTCTTTGTTTTTTGTTATAATCTGTTTTAAAGTCTGTTTTGTCTGATAAAAGTATTGCTACCCTGGCTTTCTTTTGACATCCATTGTCATGATAAGTGTTTCTTCATCCCCTCACTTTTTAAAAAAATGTATTTAGTTATTTATTTGTCAGAGAGAGAGAGAGACAGCAAGTGATATGAGCAGGGGGAGTGGCAAGAAGAGGGAGAGGGAGAAGCAGACTCCCTACTGAGCAAGGAGCCAATGCAGGCCTCCATCCCAGGACCCTGGGATCATGATCTGAGCCAAAGGCAGACATTTGACTGGCTGAGCCACCCAGGTGCCCCTCACTTTTAATTTGCAGGTGTCTTTACGTCTGAAATGAGTCTCTTGTGGGAACATATGATGGGTTTTTTTTTTTTTTTTTTTTTTGGTCTACTCTGTAGCTGTTTCTTATGATGGAGCACTTTTTCTGTTTACATTCAAGGTCATTATTGGTAAGTATGTATTTATTGCCATTTTTTAACTTGCTTTTTGGTTGTTTTTGTAGTTTTTCTCTCATTCCTCTCTTGCTCTCTTTTATGATTTGCTGGCTTTCTTTAGTGATATATTTGGATTCCTTTCTCTTTATATTTTGCATATATATTACTGGATTTTGATTTGTGCATACCATTAGGTTTGTATATAACATCTGCTGCACATAGCAATCTTTTGTTTTTAAGATTTTATTTATTTATTTGAGAGACAGAGAAAGAGAGAGCATGAGAGCAGGGTAAGGGGCAAAGGAAGAAGCAGACTCCCTGCTGAGCATGGAGCCTGATGTGGGGCTCCATCCCAGGACTCTGGGATCATGACCTAAGCTTAAGGCAGAGACTTAACTGACTGAGCCTGTATATAGCAATCTATATTAAGTTTGAACCATTCTTTACTCCTCTCCCCCCACATTTTAGGTATATGGTGTCATATTATATATTTTTCTATTTTGTGAATCCTTTGACTAATTTTTATAGATATACTTACTATTTTTTAACTGCTTTTGTGATTCCTGCTTTTCACATTCTTCCATATGGTCTTTCCTTTCTTCTTAAAGAGTCCCCTTTAGTATTTCTTGTAGGGCTGGTTTAGTGGTCATGAACTCCTTCAGTTTTTGTTTGTTTGAGAAACCAATCTCTCCTTCTATACTGAGTAATAACCTTGCTGGATAGAGTATTCTACAGAATTTTTCCTTTTAGCACTTTGAATATATCATGCCACAGTCTTCTGGCCTACAAAGTTTCTGCTGAAAAGTGTCCTGATAGCTTTATAATATTTCTCTTGTATGTACCTGTCTTTTTTCTTACTGGTTTAAAATTTTTTTTCTTTATCACTACCTTTTGCCATTTTAATTACTTTGTGTCTTGGTGTGGACTTCCTTGGGTGGATTTTGTTGAGGAATCTATCTCTGTGTCTCCTGGATCTGGATATCTCTTTCCTTCTCCAGATTAGGGAAGTTTTAAGCTATTATTTCTTGAAATACATTTCTGCCCCCTTTTCTTTTTCTTCTTCTCTGGGACCCCTATAATGCAAGTGTTACTATGCTTGATGAAGTTGCTGAGATCCCTAAGTTTATTCTCAGTTTGCATAATTTTTTCTCTTACTTGCTCAGCTTGGTTCCTTTTCATTACTCTGTCTTCAAGGTCATTAATTCATCCCTCTGCTTCTCTAGCCTGCTATTTATTCTATCAAATATATTTTTAATTTCATTTACTGTGTTCAGCTTCTCTTTTAACTCTTTGTTAAGGGTCTCATTGAGGTCCTCCACTCTTTTCTCAAGTCCAGTGAGTATCTTTATGATCATTACTCTAAAGTCTCTATAAGGCATATTACTTGTATCCATTTTCCTTAGGTCTCTTGCTGTGGTTTTGTCTTGTTCTTTCATTTGGGACACAGTCCTGTGTCTCTTCATTTTGTCTGACTCTCTGTATCTGTTTCTGTGTTAGGATAGCCAGCTACTCTTCCTGCTTTTGCAAGTGATGGCTTTATGAAGAAGTTCTGTAATGCTCTGCAGTGCAGTGTCCTCTGTTCCTCAGGACTTGTTGCTTCAGGGAGTGTGTGTGTTGCCAATGCCCTGTGTGTCCTGGCTGCTTTTTTGTTCAGTCCAGTCATCTGCAGAGATTCTCTTTGCCTGTTGTGGGCACTGTTTGGTCCCAGCCAGGGTGGGGCACATCTTAACAGCATGCACACTGGTCTGCTTGTGAAGTGAGACCTGTCTCTGCCCTTGGAACCAGCACTCCACAAAATGCAAGGGTCAGAGTCATGGTGTTGGCAAGGTTGAACCTGTCTCCTGGGGGAGGGGCCCTGCAACATGGGGACTGAGGCAAGCAGACTGGGATGGGTGGATCAGGGAAAGTGATGCGACATGGGGCTTGGCGTAAGCAAGTGAAGTAGCACATGTCAGTGCTGCACTGGATCTTATAGGTGGCCGTGTGTTTATGCTACCACCAGGGAAGGGAAATGGCATCTGCCAGATCCTTTATTCCTGGAGGGCTTTCCCTGTCATCCCATACTCTAAGATGAGTACATAACTCTCCCTCCCATATATACCCCAGACATTTTCTAAACTGTTGCTTCTATGTTGTATCTGCATGGACTGTTTGTCAGCTCTTTCTTTAGGTATAGGGACTCAGCTTCCTAACATGTTCTGGGCTCTCCCAAAGCTGAGCCATTGATTTTTAAAATTTCAGGGTGTAAGTCCCGCTGGTTGAAGAGCTAATGAAATTCAGCCCCTCTTGCTTTCAAATCCAAATGCTGCGGGGATCCATCTTCTCCTGGGCTTGCCAGTGTGATAGTCTGTTTCTCACCCTTCTTCATGCCACTGGCCCTGTCCTGACTACAGATAGTCTGTTAAGCTCCCAAGCCATTTCTCTCTGCCCTTCATACCTTCTTCAGTGTAGTCTCCTGTGTACTTTTAGTTGTGGAGTTTGTTCTGCCACTCTTTCGGTCATTATCTGGTTTTGCAGTGATGAGAGTGTTATCTAGTTGTATCTGTGGTATAAGGTAAGCCTAGGGTCCTTCTACTATAGCATCTTCCCAGCTTCCTCCCAGAGAAATCTTAAAAAACAAACAAACAAAAAAAACCAACCAACCAACCAACCAACCAAACAAACAAAAAAAACCAGACCATATTAGTATGGCTGTTTCCTTATCTATCTCTTCTGTCTCATCTTATACCAAAATTATTCCTCTGTATCATGCAGGGCTCCTTCACAAATTAGATGATAAAATCGAGTTGGATAATTTGAGGAGAGGCTAATAAAGTCATAGGCAGTGTTAATGACCCCTGGGGTTAGTAGTAATGATACTGGGACCACCTAATGCCTGAGTTGGGGGAAGAATTACCATAACCAGGAGATAGTAACTGTATAGAAATATTATCTGATAGAAATATTGTCTATTGGGTAGGAGAAGGCAGATAATCCATGACTATCTTGTCAGGGAATGTCCTGGGGAAATAAGTAACTCAACTTATTCTCTTTCTGACACTCCAGTCCCATCCTGGTGCCTCTCATTAGTTGAACTCAACGGAAAGTTGGGTCCAAAAGAGACCATTGTGACAGTGCCTCAGCCTCCAGGGGACTTCCAGAATAGGGTAGAGGCTAGATAATGGCCATAACTAAGAATTATACTTGCTTATACCATCATCACTAAAATTCTCCTTTTCTAGATGTTGGGCCCTTCCTCATATCTGTTTTAGTCAACCCCATTCACAAATGTTCTCCCTCTAAGCCCTGCCTGACCACTTTGGAGATTCCCCTCTTCTTTGTCGTCGTCGTCTTCTTTTTTTTTTTTTTAACTACTTATTGCCTCTAAAATAGTTCACTGTTTTATCCTAATCAAGGAAAAGTCTGTTAGCTTTCCTTTTTAACATATTAGGCATGTGTTGTTATTCTTTATTTTAAAATTTTAAAAATATATTTACGTAAACAAAAATCATATAAAGATACTAACACTGACAGGAAGTGAGTTACTTAGATGAAACTGATACATCTCTTTAAAAAGCAAGTGTTTTATAAATATTTGTCAGCTATTTAAATTGTATCATTCTTATGGGAAATGACTGTATGCTTGTGCTGACTATAATATATTTAAAATATTTAGCAAATACTTTTATGGCTTCTACTTCTAGAAATTTGGCAGATGTAGATGTTCTGAAAAACTCTCCTACTATAAGCACCTAAGAACACTGCTTAAGATCAAATATACATCTTTTAAAATGTAAAGATGAGCTCACAATAAAACAGTGAAAAATCTGTAAGTGTCAAAAATGGAGAGAAAGATGTCTGCCTCTCTGCCTACTTGTGATCTCTGTCTCTCTGTCAAATAAATAAATAAAATATTTTAAAAAAATGGAGAGAAAGAAAAGCCTGTTCATGATGCCCACAGGTTGCCTTGGGACATCTCAAGTCTTTTTTTTTTTCTTTTTCTTTCCTTTTTTTTTTTTTTAAGATTTTATTTATTTATTTGACAGACAGAGATCACAGGTAAGCAGAGAGAGAGGGGAAAGCAGGCTCCCTGCTGAGCAGAGAGCCTGATGCGGGGCTTGATTCCAGGACACTGGGATCATGACCTGAGCCGAAGGTAGAGGCTTTAACCCACTGAGCCACCCAGGTACCCCAGGACATCTTGAGTCTTAATGAATCTAGAGAGGAGAGGTTTAATGGCTGTGAGGGGACCTGAGACTAGGTATAGGGGCTTCTCCACATGCGGAGCTGGAACTTACCCCCCTGCATAAAGTCCAGACCCTCAGAAAGTCAGTGTTCTCTTTTTCTTTGTAGAAGACAATGATATATACAGATATATACAGTTTTTTAAAAGTAGAAATTGATTTCAGATATTTGGGAGAGGTATAAAATATAAATGCCAAACTGCCTATAGGAGGAGGACAGGAGGGAGACTGAAGGAAGTGAATGCAATGGAAAAAGGATATACATGGGGCTTCTAGTATATTTACAGTGTTTTACTCTTGGGGTATGTCCACCTGAGTTTTTATATTTTTGTATTTGTGAAGTATTTCAGAGTGAAAGACCATAAAGAAAATTTAAAAATGAGGTTACAAAGTAGCATATATGGTATGTCTGTATCAGTGTGTGGCATGTATACAGCATATATATATATATATATATATATATATATATATATATATATGGTATACTTCTAGAAGGATGAACTCTTAAATATAGACTAAGACAAATTGCAGAAGAATTCATATTGTAAGGCAACACAATGAAACAATACTATTAGTACTTTCAGATATGTATTCACATAATACCATTATTAAAAGAGAGGTGTTATATATGAGAGGTTATATATGTTAATATATGTGTGTATATGTGTGAGTGTGAATGTATGTGTGTGTGTGTGTGTGTGTGTGTATGTGTGTATAAACACCAAGTTAAGTAGTGGTTATACTGCAGGGGAGGGTGGGGAACTCACCTAAAAAGGGCCACACTAGGTGGATTGAACAACTTTGACAATATATTGTCTCTTAAGCTAAGTGGTAGTACATAAGTTTTAGTTATGTTTTTCTTCATTTCCCCTTTTTAAAAAAATATTATAAAATAAACTAAAAATTTTATAATGAAATATTTTGGTGTCATAATCTTCTGAACAGCCCTTGGGCATGCTTGAAGCCTGTGGAAATGCTAGTGATCTGATATCTTTGGAGAGTGACCACCTTAGCTCAGAATTGCCTCTTTGATTTTTTTTCCTAATGCGATGATTTATTTTATTAGGAGTATTTATTGAGCTCCTACTTATGTCCTGTCCCTGTTTTAGTTGCTGGAGATACACCAGTCATTAAAACAGACAGAAAGTATAATCTAATGCATATGAGATTCATACAATCTCAAGAAAGTCTTGACTCTGCAAGAAAAATTGCTAAATAGACTCTCTTATTTGCTGTTAATGGGGTTGTTAGATGGCTGGTAGAGAGTGCTGGAAGATTTTTGGGATTCATTTCTGAGAGTGCTGTATATCCTCAATAAATCTAGAAATCATGATCAAATCCTTGGGTCAGCAGCTGATAAAGTGCACCAGTAATTACTACATCACACACTGTTTGGGTATATTCATCAGATAGGCCTGGAGGAAAATGGAATTGAATTAAACTAAATATTATGGCAGCATATTTCATTTATCAGTTGTTCTGATAAGATAGTCTTGATATTGCTGTGGTTTAAATTTGCATCCTAGAAAGCAGGCAGGAATCTGCTTCTGAACCTGAGAAGTCACCATATATCACCTTCCCTCCCAAGTATTGATTATGGTTTATTTGCACCATATTGTTGACTGATTTCAACTCTTTTTCAAAGGAGTGGCGGGTCATGCCTTCTTGAAAGGATAAAAGTTAACCTGCTTTTCTAGTCACCACCTATCCTCATCACTTAACAAATCGCTCAAAATGTGATGCCTTAAACAATAGTCATTTCATTAAGCTCAAAATCTGTGGGTTAAGAATTTGGGCAGTGCTTAGATAGGCAACTCTTCTGCTGCAGGGAGCCCTGATGGGGGTCACTCAGTTGTATACACCTGGTGGCTATTAAGCTTTGGAGAGTCCAAGAAGGATTCATTCACATGTCTGGTGCCTTATTTGTATTGATGATGTCTGAGCTCAGTTGGGTCCCTCTCCCTTTTTTTTATTGTTTCAGGGCTTTTCCTTTTCCACATGGTCTCTCCACAGAGTAACTGAACTTCTTACATGGTGGCTCAAGGCTATAAGAGAGTGTGTTCCTAGAGGCAGAAAGTGCGAGCTGAGACACCGGATTCAAGAGGAGTGGATATATCTTCCTGAACATATATCCCCTGTTGGCTAGTGAAACTGGATTAGGATCATTGGTACTCTTTGTTAGGACCGCATCATATGCTTAGCACACTGAGATAAGCAGACTCAGTTAAAGCAGGATAGGTCAAAACAGGACTGATATATTAAACTCTCTTTTGGGATGCCTTTAACCAGAGGAAAGTAAGATAATGTAGTACTGGACAGCAGGTTAGCCAGTTAGCTGGAACAGTGACCCAGCAACCGAGAATTAGATGTTAGAGCCAGAATATCATTCCTTCATTTATTCACTTCATTCCACTTAAAAAATACTTATTGAGTGCCTACTACCTACCAGTTAGTACTAGACAAAAGGGTGAGACACTTGTTCTCATGGATCCTATAATTTATTGGAGGTTAATAGTAAATGGGTAAATGATAAAGTAACCTACAAAATATGACAGATTTGGCAGGGCTAGAAAGTCTGTCAGTAGTCAGGAATAAATCTCTATAGAGTGGAGGTTTAATCTGATTATCAGAATGGTACAGAAGAGCCAATTTCAGAAAGAAGCACATTCTGGAAAGAGAAAGAAGTAAACACAAGGTAGGACAAACAGGATGAAGGTCAGGGTGTTTGGAGCACTATGAATGATAGGAGAGTTGTAAGAGATAAAAATGGAGAAAGATAGAGAAGTCAGATAATTGAGGGCTTGGAAAGCCATGCTCAGAAGTTTGGGTTATATTTCTAGTATGAATGGAAGCCATTAAAGGAATTCGGTTCAGGAGAGTGGCATAATTTGATTGATATTGTAAAAATGCCTATGGCTGCTCTGTGGGGAATGGACTGTGAGAGCACAGAACCGGAAGAAGGAGACCATGGGTTAGTGCAGGGTGTGTGTGTGTGTGTGTGTCTGTTTGTCCCCTGATGAGAACTGAAGGCTGGGTATTAGTGGTGGATATGGAAACAGAAGAGGGATTCAAGAGATATTTAGAAGGAAACCTCAATAGGGCTAGGTGATAGATTGGAAGGGTATAAAGGGAGAGGAAGGCCTCAAAGGGAGTGAAGGTTTCTGGTAACTAGGAACCACTGTCATCCCAGCTCACCTTCTCACCCAAGTTAGGACAGAATATTTAGATCATTATTTTCACTCATCTCGAGCTTGCTTTTGAGAGTGAGGCTTCTATATCACCATGTGGCTTCTGTAAATGCTACCAGCAGCGAGCCCAGAAATGTTCAGAGACACTAAATATATTTTCAAAGTACCTTTCAATTCACTAAGGGAAAAAAGAGGGGAAGTGCCTCCCTAACCCTTTCACTGTCAGCATATCAGGCTAAGCCAAGAAACACAAGCTCTTCCCAACATGAGTGTCATAGAGCATCTTTGAAAAGTAGCTAACCTGATTATGAAAATGAAGTTGAGAGACTCAGGCTCTGTGGGAGACTATGACTTGTTCCCCCAGCCTGCCACAGAAATAGCTCTAGGATACCTCACTTCCCTGCTACATGATGCTGTTCCTCTTGATTTATTTTCTCAGATGAAGGAATATTGAGTGATCACAACTCCAGCTTTGTGCCATCACAATCAGCTTTCATCAATCATAGTTTCAGACACTGGACCAAACAAGACGCCAGAAAAAAATCTGAGTGAGAATTATTTTCTGGGCATGTTGTTACAATTCTTCAGAGTGTAGTTTATCATTCTAGTCTGAGTGGGGGTGAGTTTGGGCTCCAGGATAAAAAAGAGAGGAGTTCAGGCATACCCTGAAGATGTAGCAATGGAGGGAAATAAATGTGCTTCACTAGCCAGGAAACACTGTGGGTTCAAATTTTCAACCTACTTAGCTTCACTTAGCTCCTTGTTCATCTCCCTTATAAAAATGTCTAGATTTGGGTGAGCAACATATACAAATAAATCTAAGGATCAGAGTCAAAGCACTTTAGTATTCAAAAATCTGTGGTCCTTATCTTTAACCAGTAAATTTTGCATCAACTGAATTGCTTCTCTGGCTCTTCACATGCAGCAATATGGTCTGCTCAACTTAGAGCAAGATGTTTTAGAATTATTTCTAAATCCAGTCTAAAATGTACACAAATAAATAGAAATTTGTATTCAGTGTCCTCTGTCTGCACCATGCTAACAGTTCCAAAGACCTCCAGTGTGCAGACTAAATATCTGGCACTCAGGGCCGGTTTGTGGAACAACTCCAGTAGACACCATTCATACTGTATTGTCTTTGAGTCCTGGCCACTGGATAGTTAGCCAAGGGGTGTCCTTCACATGTCCCATCAAGGTTGTGGAACGAGGCAGCCTTGTTACTCACCATCTATGAATCAGCTCATGAACCTATTAAATACCCGCTTCCTGCATGTGGCATGACCCGTGGTACCTAGCGTAAGCCTCCAGGCATTCTTGGGCTTACACAGCTACAGACTTCAACCTCATGGTGCTTCTGTAATTTATAACTTGGCTTTTGTTTTGGTTTCTGAATATATTCCATCCTACTGTACTAGAACCTTACCCTAAGCCCCACATAGCTCTTTTCATTCCCTTCTCTAGAGGACTAAAATCTGTTTCCTGTAGCCACCCTGTGCTCTACTCCAATACTTGGCTAGAGTCGTGGCCCAGCAAGCATAATTTGCCTTAATCTACTCCAGAAATTCCTTCTGGCAAATTTCATCTATCAGATCCAATTAAGGCCAAGGCCAGGTGTGCTTACCCCCTAAAACATTGTGACTTGTCTTACTGTGAAATCATGCCCAGACTTCAGCCCGCCATTTTGGGCTTATTCCCTTTTTCTTGCAGAATCACTTTGAGGATCTGGTGGGCAACACAAGAGATGACATTCCATTTTAAGTCCATATAATTGGACGTGTAAATGTGGGCTAAGTTATAAATAACTACAATTCAGAGCCTCTAGCAGGAATGTTTTAAGTTCAATTGATGAAACATGTCGATAAATACCACTTTTTTTTTCCTATTTTCTTTGTATTTGAAAAACACAAAGTATTTGGATGATCATTTCTCAAGATTTGGATCTTCTTGCGTTGGGTAGGCTAGTGACATAAACTGCACTGTCATTCTCTCCTTTCTGTCCAAGCTCCTCTATCTTTTCACCCCAGGGAATCCTTAGAAATTTGGACCAAAGGAGGAAGTTAGATATAGGAGAGGCAAGCCACAGGTTGTCTTTAATTGTTGGTTTCCTTTGTGGTGAGTAGAATGAGATCTGCCCTTGTCTTCCTAAAGGGACCCATAAAGCTCTGGACATAATGAATTCTATTCTAAGAAATAAACCAAAAATTGAAATTTGGATTATTTTAGTGCGGCACTCCAGTGATCCAAAGAAAACAATGAGTTGAATATTTGCAAATACTGTAATGTGACTTAGTTACAACATTGTAATCTAGATACAGATTTAAGACACATGAAATCCCTGTGCTCCCTCCAGGGTTGACATCACTTGTTATGAGGTTAAGAGGGAGTAGCTCAAAGAATGTAATGGAAAAATCCCAAATGCATATGTAATTGGTTATGAATCCCAGAAAGTTCACTGTGTTTACACTAGGAAGACTGAACATCTTTTAGGAATCAAGAGTCTTTTGTTGTTACCACAAAACTGTCTGTTAAAGATCCTGTTCTTCCTATTTACACACCCAGATTTTGTTGGAACTCATGTAAGTTTGGGGGCCCTTTAGCTACAGACTTTTTGGCAGGAATGGGAGGTGGGATATCTAGGGACATGGGGTAAAACCCCACTGCTTGTGTCTAAGAACCTTTTCCATTTCTAGAGTGAGAAGGTTTGGGTAAATGGCCAAAGACTGTTCTCCCTGGTTATGTGCAGTAGGCACAGCACAGTGAAAAGAGCCCTGCTTGGGTATCAGACTCACTGACCTGGGTTTAAATCCTGATGGTTACTAACTGTGTAGCCCTAGGAAAATGCCTTGATCTCCCTGAGTCTGTTTCCTTGTATGCAAAATTGAGGATAAAAATACCTACCCTGCAAGAATTGTTGTGAGAATTGAAGATAATAAACTATTTTCCATGTTTCCCATGAGATAGAAATTCACAGCCAATAATAGCTGTTTTAAGTATTCATAATTATTATTACTACTATTATTAACTTATCATCTCCCTTTCCTATCATTTCCTCCTGAGAATTTCTTACAAATTATCCAGTGACAGTCAAGTTCTGAGGAATATTCTGTTTCTTCTTTTCTTTTCAGGTAGTCTAGCCCCCAAACTTACCCCAAACTGCTAAGAATTCCTCAGCCTAATGCCTACCTGAGTCTCCTGACTCAGAACCTGAACATGAAGAAGCTGTTGTGCTTCACTCACCTTTGCAGAGCCCCCTCTCTCATGCTTAGAAAGTCTCAGAGACAGTCTATAGCTCCACTGTTGTAGTAGTTCAAATCAGGCCACCAGCATGTAGCATTGCATCTCTTCATGGGAAGTTCAATCATTGTTTGTGCCTTGAATAAAGGAATTAGCCTAATCATGACACTTTGCTTAGATATCAGAAACGGTCACTTATTTCTAACTTTTAATAACTTTTACGCCATAACCATAAGTCTACTTATGACCATAGATTTTAAATTTATATACCACTGAAGTATGCAAAAATGCAATTTTTTGGTATCTCCATGATTTAATTCAACTTTCTTAAGACCCTATCCTATCTCCACTCACCATTTCTTCAGATGTTGGGAAAGATGATCTTGATTTTGCAGATTAAAGGTAATTTAGTCAAATTCAATTTAAAATTTAGTCTCTCAGCTAATTATATTCAGGTCAGAATTTAGAGTCACACAATTCAAAGTTTGTAGCCTTTCTTTCCATTCCCCTATATGTACTATTATGTCAGGTAGCATGTCTAGTCTACAGACCAGCCTTGGCTCTTCAGAAGCTTCCTTTGGCTCTTTAGGGATTGGCCTCTGAAGCACCATACCTGCTGCTGATATATCTGATCACACCTGCTTGGGGAAATTGGACAGAAATATGATGCTGATGTTTGTTGTCCCTGCCAGAGCCTCTGGTGACTGGGTCCATGTCTTCTACATCTCGTCACACCAACTGGGGTCTCTTTCATTCCTCTGGCCCTTATGGTCCTGCTCAGTACCATTTAAGGGAGGCATGAACTTGTGGATGACCACCATATTGTGCTTAGGTCTTCGCTCTGCTTAAACATACAACCCCTGCCTTGCTACCCAACTCCATCTACCCTGTGACAATCCTAGCACACTGAGAGGAAATCTCCTTTCACAGATTGAGACAATCAGGTGGGCAGGAGAACTTCTCGCTGTTCAGCCTACTTCCAAGCCACCTGGGATTTTTGTAGTCTTACATTCTTTCCTGAGACTGAGGCCTAGGGGATGGGGATAGGGGGGATTGCTGTTCTGATAGTTCTTCCTATGGTCTTTCCTGCTAAAAGAAACCCAGTTTGTTCAGGATACCAGTGTGATTAGTATCAATATTCATCTTTTCAGATTTCCTTTTACTTAGTGATGGGCAGTAAGATATAAACAGGAAAAAAAGATATAAATGGAAATAATTGGATAAGCTTCTCAGAAGTTTTTGTTTCCAGGAGTTAAAAAAATAAAAAGCTGACATGTATCTTTGCTTTTGACTTTTCTCCTCCTTGCTTATTGAAATGCATTCATGTTGCTAATAGGTAGAGTACCCATCTTATAACTGGCAAGCCATAAGCTAAGAGTGCAATAGGATGCCAGGAGGAGTCTGGACTGCTGATGAACTACTTATCTTCAAACTTCTTGTTAGAGAGAAAAAATAACCACTATTTACTTAGGTCATTGTGATCATGTCACTTGTACATGTATCTAAAAGCAATAAAAATTGATCAACTTGGGCACCATATAGATCTTAGTCTTGCCATTCCTAAATATGCATGGCCTCCCGACTTCCACTTTCACCCCCAGACTAACAAGTACTTATTGACATTCTGTGTGTCAGGAAACCACTGTTATATCATTGTGGGGAAATAAAACTTCCCTGGATTCCTCAGCGCTCATGCAAAATGCTGCATTCTCCTGAGACACAGAAATATAAAAGATACAAAGATCGAGAATATTGGCTTTTACTCCCCTTAGATGCATTACTCCCCTTATGCATGCCATAAGGATTAGATCTGTAGCCATTTATTTTTCTAATGATGTAGCTAACAGCTCTGATCTGAAAGGATAATAAAACTTATCTTATCTCTCCTAAAGTCAAACATCCTGAGGTAGCCACCTAGGTTAGCTCCTAGGAATTTATATATAAAAAGAGATGGAGGCAGGACCTCTCTAGGTTGGAACACTCCAGGCTTTTTCACACCTAGAAGGATTTTATTTACAAACCAAACAGGGTGAGAACCCAGCATTGTTTCCATCCCCGAAGAACCTGAAGTTTTTTTCCTTTCTTATTTGGGGAGTGGCATGGAAACAGCTGCTTCTCTCCTGCGTATACATGGAGAAAATCCATTATTCTCTGCCCCACTCCCCCCAAGTTAAAAGATTCCAAGGCTGTCAATGAAAAGTCTGGGAAATCGGTGTGGGGGACAGACACTGTAATGTTATTCTGGTTGTTGATCTGGTTGTATCAATAGAGGATTCTTGTCTCTGCCCAGAAGCCTCATGTCTGCAGTGTACACATATAAAGACTAGGTCACTGTGCGAGTGGCATAACGTGTCCCCAGTTCTTGACAAAACAATCACGCCTGTATTCTTACTATTCTGTGCTCTACTTTATAGCCTCTATTCTTTTTGATTTTACTAAGTTCAGGCTCATTTATTTATTTGTTTTATGGTATACATACCTTATTTTTATTTAATTTTAAATTTAAAAAAATTTTTTTTAATTTTATTTTTTCAGTGTTCCAAGACTCATTGTTTATGTACCACACCCAGTGCTCCATGCAATACATGTCCACCTTAATACCCACCATAGGCTCACCCGTCCTCCCACCCCACTCCCTCTAAAACGCTGTTTGTTTCTCAAAGTCCACAGACTCTCGTGGTTTGTCTCCCCTTCTGATTTCCCCTAATTCACTTTTCCTTTCCTTTTCCTAATGTCCTTCACATTATTTCTTATGTTCCACAAGTAAGTGAAACCATATGATAATTGACTTTCTCTGCTTGAATTATTTCACCCAGTATAATCTCTAGTCCCATCCATGTTGATACAAAAGTTGGATATTCATCATTTATTTATTTATTTATTTTTAAGATTTTATTTATTTATTTGACAGAGAGATCACAAGCAGGCAGAGAGGCAGGCAGAGAGAGAGGAGGAAGCAGGTTCCCTGCTGAGCAGAGAGCCCGATGCGGGGCTCGATCCCAGGACTCTGAGATCATGACCTGAGCCAAAGGCAGCGGCTTAACCCACTGCGCCACCCAGGCGCCCCGGATATTCGTCATTTAATACTACAATTTCTTCTTGCTCTAAACAACCTGACTCTTACACTCTTGTATGAATTGAACTTTATGAACTTAATGTGGAAGTCTGAACAGGAACATTAAATCTTTGGTCTTTGCTGTGCTCTTTCCTTATTCTGAAGAGGGCCTTTAGAGAAGTAATCTTATGGGAATAAAATATCCATAGTACAATATCTCAGAGTATGAGCCTGTTGTATTTTTCAGTGTTAGCTAGTATGACATTATCATGTTATATCATGTTATATCTTTCATGACATTATAAATTTAACCTGTTGTCAGACTTGTTCAGAACCACAGTAAACAGTACCTCTGGTGACCTTACTGTTCATTTTGCATTGCACTATTTCCCTCTGTCTCTTTTTACAGTGTCTTTCTTACATGGACATGGTATTTGGCATCTTGGGGTGGTGTAATGTATGTCCATCAACCTGCTTGTCTCCTTTTTCCATTCAAATCTGATGGGTTAAGTGGCCACAGATTCTTTGATTCTCTTCCCATTGAGAAGTGAACTCTGTTTTCCTTCCCTCTGAATCTGTGCACCATCTATGTGCAACATAGAATATGGCAGAAATGACACTGCACTAGTTGATGGGTCAAGTCCCTAAGAGACCAGCTACTTCTACTTCATAGGAAACACTCTTGCAGCTTGAACCTACCATGGAAGCAGCCCAGTTCCCCTGCAGAAAAGATCACATGGAGAGGACAAGAAGTCCAGCTATGTTTATGCTTCAAACTCTCCTTGTCAAGGCATTGAGCATGTGAAGGAAGTTAGCCCGAACCTTCCAGACCAACTCCAGCTGAATACCCAAATGACTCAGGTGGATTTCTTGTGGAGCAAAAGAATTGCCCAGCTGAGCCTTACCTGAATTCCTGACCACTGCAAATTATGAGATATAATTAAATTGACTTGTTTTAAGTCACCAGTTTTTGGAGGACTTTATTACATCGCAATTCATAACCAGAACAACCATGCTCATTGCTGTCTTTCCTCTTGGTCACCAGCACCCATTTTCTCCCCTTCTCCTGAGGATGGTCTCATAGCATCCCCAACATTGATTATATCCAGATGCTATTTATTATAATAACAGTGTTTCAAGGAACCATATAGAAATCTAAATGCCAGACAAATTGCTTAATAGCATAGAATGTGAATTGTAATAATTATGTTTGGTCCTAAAGAGGACCTAGGTCTGTCTTCTACTTGGTAGGACATTGTATTCACTCAGAAAAAGCCCTTATCAATACTATCATTCCTTATGCTGACAGAAGTGTTGGTAGTAATAAACCTTGAACAGCCTCAAGGTTTGATTTCTTTTCCATTTAGATCTGCTAGGATTCATGAAACACAATTTTGATGAATGCAAAGAAATACATCAACATACAATGATGTAATTTTTGTCCAAAACCTTTGAAAAAAATTAGTATTTAAAAAATTTTAAAGCAGAATCAGGATTGAGTATCTGTGCTTTCTAGAGGGGTTTAGAGAGATGAGAAAGGAGAAGGTGAAGAGGTTGCAGTGTGTTTGCATAGTCATGTCATCTTGATTTTTCTATTAAAATTTTAGAACCTTTCTTCCTTCAAAAGTTCTTTTTTGCCCATGTGGCATAGTAGACAAATCTAAAATCCTGGGTAACTCAAGCAGTGAGTATTGACTCAATCAAACCCAAGCCCCCTTAC
Organism: Enhydra lutris kenyoni; assembly: GCF_002288905.1. NCBI lineage: Eukaryota > Metazoa > Chordata > Mammalia > Carnivora > Mustelidae > Enhydra > Enhydra lutris. The sequence goes on from NW_019154103.1 coordinate 31,038,443, forward strand.
TGTTGTGAGATGAAATTCATAGGTAACATATTCTGTCTCTGCAATATTTTGAACAAAATCTATAATGTCCTAACTTAAATGTAAAAGAGAAATAAAAGGAAATAATTCATAATACAATATTTTAACATGTAAGAACTTGAGATCAGTAATACTGCAAGAATAATGAAAAATCAGAATCAGGTGCTTGCATAAACAGATACAAGCTCTATGATGGTGATAGCCACAAATGATTCAGGTGTGGCATATTGATGACTCAAATACCACTGTGTTCCTAAAGGTGATACCCAATTTTCTGGAACGATGAACGGCTATTGGTAACATACTAAACAAAAAGTAAAATTATCCCTTGATTTACATACTTGTTGCATTCTTATTTTTAAGATTCCATTGTATGTTGAAAAAAATTCATTGTACATTAAAACCATCCCAGCTTACTTTGTTTTCATGAGTGTCCAATGGGATATTCAAAAGTCATATGGCTATGAGACAATTCTCTATTATGTAAGATTGTCCAATACATGAATAATATCCAGCATCCCTGCTCCTTCCATCATTGTGATGAAAAAGTTTCCCTCCACAAATTTTGGAAAGGCTCCGTAGGATAGGGTTGCCAGATTAAATCTCAGATGCCTTATTATATTTGAATTTCAGAGATACAACAAAACATTTTTTAGTATAAATAAGTCTCATGCAATATTTGGGACATATTCTCATTAAAAACAATTATTGTTTCTCCAAAATTCATATTAAGTGGGCATCCTGTTTTTACTTGCTAAATCTGGCAACATACACTAGATGGAGGTACCAATCTCTTGAGAAGCTCTGCTCAGCAGTCTACTCTCAAGACCTCAACATCTGGAATCATGACCCCAGGGAACACTGAGAATCTCATGAGAAGAGGCAGCATAGAGTACGAAGCAGAGCTGCTTTCCCTTTGTTTCATCCACTGCCCACAACATGCAGAAGTTCTCTAACACGAGACCCTGTTTTCTGGGGTTAGTCAAACTTGCCGACGGCTCTGCATTTGTTTGTAATTCAGTTCTTTATGCTAATTTTAACTTAAAGGAAGTCACAAGAGGTCCAAGTTTGATTTTTTTCTAATAAGCCATTTAAAACATTTCCTTAGTGAGGAGAAAGGGACAGTTAACCTGTCACTGATTTTCATGTCAGCATGTTTTTCTCTCTGGATACAATAAAGATAAATGGAGAAATTACATAGCACTTTATTTTATCTTTTGCTGCAGATATTTCTTCTGAACACCGAGTACAGACATGGGTGATATTAAGGTGGGGGAGGAAGAAGGGAGTGGGATAAAGGTGTACATGTCTGTCTCTCCTATATGACCTCTCTGATGAGAGGTGTCATGATTCTTACTTATATGTCTGCCTAAAGGTGTCTGGCATAGTACATTGTAATGGTGGAACTTCAGTTTCTTTCTAACGTGACAGAAAGACTCAGGCACCAGAGTAGAATCGATCTCATATTAAATAATGTAATAATTTAGAAAGCGTCTGCTTTCTGCACAGGTCATGATCCCAGGGTCCTAAGATCAAGCTCCCACATTGGGCTCCCTGCTCAGTAGAGAGCCTGCTTCTCCCTCTCCCTCTGCCACTTCCCCCCTGCTTGTTCATGCTCTCTCTCTCTCTCTTCTCTCTCTGTCTCTGTGTCAAATAAATAAAATCTTGAGAGAAAGAAAGAGAAAGAAAGAAAGAAAGATAGATTGATTGATTCCCAGAAGGTTGGAGCTCAGTTGCCCACAATAGCAACTGTTATCACACGCACACATGAGCACACATACACACACACACACACATACACACACACACACACACACACCCTTTTTTAGCTTTATTCCCTTCCTCTCTTACATCCTCACTCCCTGTGATCACTTCTAAAATAAATACTTACACTCAATTTCTCATCTCAAGGTCTGCTTTTAGGGGAAACCCAAATTAAGACAATGGTGTGTAACAGTATAATTTTCTTGGTTAATTTTTTTTAAAGATTTTATTTATTAGAGAAAGAGAGAGAGAGAGAGAGAGAGCATGAGCAGTGGGCGGCTCAGGGGGAGAAGCAGGTTTATGGCTGAGCAGGAAGCCGCATGTGGTACTTGATCCCCAGGACCTGAGCCAAAGGCAGACATTTAACCAACTGATCTACCCAGGTGCCCAGTTAATTTTTTAAAAAGATTTATTTATTTGGGGGCGGGAGGGGAAGAGGGAGAAGCAGATTTCCTACTGAGTGGGGAGACCAATGTGGGGCTTGATCCCAGGATCCTGAGATCATGACCTGAGCTGAAAACAGATACTTAACTGAATGAGCCACCCAGGCGCCCCCTTGATTAATTTTTTTTAAAGATTTTTATTTATTTATTTGACAGACAGATCACAAGTAGTCAGAGAGGCAGGCAGAGAGAGAGAGGAGGAAGCAGGCTCCCCGCTGAGCAGAGAGCCCGATGCGGGGCTCGATCTCAGGACCCCGAGACCATGACCTGAGCAGAGGCTTTAACCCACTGAGCCACCCAGGCGCCCCTGATTAATTTTTAACCTGTTATTTTATGTATTATTTGTAACTGATGAATTCCTCTACAGAGACCAAAGTGATTTTATTTCATAGACAAAATGTGGTTGTCACTGGGACTATTGGCAAATGTTCTGTTTCTCCTTACTTTTACTTTCTTCCTTTTTTTTTTTTTTTTTTTTTCCAAGTAGGCTATATGCCCAGCATGTAGCCCAATGTGGGGGTTGAACTCACGACCCTGAGATCAAGACCTGGGCTGAGATCAAGAGTCAGACATTCAATGAACGGAACCACAGAGATACCCCGTTTCTCCTCTTTCTAAGCATATTGTAGGATTGCATGCCCCCTCTTCCAAGACAGATATGGCTATTTGACTTGACATGGCCTTTGAAGACTAAGTGGTGATATATCTTTAAGAGCCAGTCCATGGCCTCTCATGTTCACTACTTTTTTTTTTTTTTTTGTCTTGCTGGGTGGTGGACAGACTCTAAGATGACCTTAAGATGATGGTGTGTATTGTTTTAAGCTGCTAAGTTTGTGGTAATTTGATGCACAACAATAGAAAATAATTGTCAGTTGCAGCAGTACAGAGATGTAACCTCCTGCAAACTGGGTGGCAGCTGACCCAGTGAAAATGTAGTGTTTCTGAAAAATAAAACTTTGGGGGGGCCTGGCTGGCCTGTTCGGTGGAGCATGTGACTCTTGATCTCAGGATTGTGAGTTTGTGCCTCATGTTGGATGTAGAGAAAATAAAATCTTAAAAAAAAAAAGAAAGAAAACTTTGGTATTTAAAACCACTGTGATTTAGGAGTTGTTGCTGTAGAGTAGTTTGGCCTATACTAGCTGAATTATAATGCAAGTCTTTTACTTCCCCCTCCAGTAACCTATATTATTAAATAAAGAAAAAATCCCTCTGTGATATATGATAGTCACCTTGAGTTACACAAAGAATAGCATTTTGCATGGAACCAAACTTGGTTAAAAAGTATTTTCCTTTAAATTAGTATTCATCTATAATAATCTTCATCTTTCTCAGCTACTGGTTTTAAAATGTAACCTCATCAAAGTTAAGACTTATTTAGATCTCATATTTGACATGCAAATGCCCTAATACTGATGTGCTAATATCCTACCAGATTTCTGAGTAGTTGCCTCAAAACCTAAAACAGCTAGTTCTATCCTTGTTGAAAATAACAGCAACCCAGCATCTTGCTCTAGTTTGGTGATTTGCCTTTCTGACATTTTGTGTTTAGCAGGAGGTTAATTAGACACAATTGCAGCACTGCTGTGCTGCCCTAGGGCACAACACAAAGGGCCAATTTGGAGACAACTGTATCTTGGAAACCCTAGGAGATACCAGCTTGAAATTTCCAGCAGGTTTAAAACAGAATCTTCTTTACAAATTTAGTAGCTTTATTGGAACCTTAGGTCTGCAGCATAAACCGTAATTGGACTAAAGTTTTCGTGGCAATGATCTGCTCAAGGACATAATGAAAAGTCAACTTTTCTATGTGTTTATCTACTTCTTGACTCCTAGGCACAATTGGAAATGCTAATATCCAGATGTCCTTTTACAGAAAGAAACAGGACTTTTAATTTGAATTATAGAATGCAGTTTTTGTCTGTCCCCAAAATGAACTCACATGGTTAGACCACCAGGGCAACAGAAAGTAAATGTTAACATGGAAGGTGAGTATAGTAGAGACAACTGCTTAGCTCACTGTATGCTGTAACAAAAGGAAGAAGTAACCTCTCCTAGCATTTGAGGCATTTCCTGGGTAGGCAGGTGAGCCTTAGGCTCCTGCCTGCCAGTCCTTTGTTACCTCAGACACTAACTGTGAAGGCCCTTGTTCTTTTTTGGTCAAATGTGCCTTCCTCTAAGACTCTGCATAGATCAGGTCACTTTTCTTGAAGGGTCTAACTGGCCCACTGAATTCAAGTCATTGTAGGATTCAGGTCTGGATTCCAGTTCCAGATCCCTCACTTACTCATTGCATGCATTTAATCAGATTACTTTTATCTCTCTAACTTCAGTTTCCCCAAACAGGTTTAATAGTTCAGAGGTTGTGAAGAAGATTAGGTGAGACAATAACTGGAAAGTCCTCCTTGGCCCCTGGCTGGGTGCCTTGTTAAGAATTTGACTAATTTTTTATACCACTCATTCTATTTAGCTGCTAATTAGTTTGGCCTTTGAAGTCTCTGAAAAAATGCTACTTGTCATATTTTTGTTTTGCTTCTTAGCCATCTTCTAAGTTTCATAAAAGCAAGGACAGACTGTCATTATTCTTTAGATCAAACCAACTCCTTTTTTAAAAGATTTTATTTATTTATTTGTCAGAGAGAAAGAGAGAGCACACCCAAGTCTTGGGCGGGGGGCAGCAGGCAGAGGAGAAGCAAGCTCACTGATGAGCAAGGAGCCTAACACAAGACTTGATCCCAGGATACTGGGATCATGACCTGAACTGAAGCCAGACGCTTAGTCAGCTGAGCCACCCAGGCATCCCTAGGTCTAATCAACTCCTAACACACATTAAGAACTGGTCTTATGATGTGAATGGGAAGGCATTCCTATCACAAGGCGATCTGGACCTGTCACAGTGCCTGGCCCTCAAGAGTGACTTAATATATTGAATGATTGATGAGACACAGTAGAGAGGTTAGAGAAATGCTAATTTCAGTGACCTTGCTAGAATATGATAATTTCACTAATGTGAATTGTAAATGTAAGCATTTAAAATGAATAACTTTTATTTTCAATATCTGTGGGCAGGAGGCATTCAGTTTGCTGTGCTTTATAGAGTCATTTGATTTGTCCCTATATGAGTGCTTTCAGACACATTCCTGTATTAATTAAGTCTGGTTTTTTAGGGATTTTTAGCAGCACATGCCCCATGTATTCAGGCATGAAAGGCAAGATCCTCTATACATATTCATACATTTGGAGAGGAGATTTGGAGCTTCTCAGGGGAGGGTAAAATTTGTGGAAGGAAGCTCTCAGATGCTTGAGGCTGTTTTCTCTTCCAAGGAGAAATTCTCACATTGGCCTCTTTTCCAGATGGTACAAAGGAATACACACATCTGTGAAACTTCTAAGACCCAGAGACATTGCCCTGAATCCAGAATAAACTCTTTTGTGTGTAACTAAGCCAGACTAGTGCATATACAAGTATTCTAATATATTCCATTGCTGCATTAAAAATCCTTGGAAATGGAATTCTAATAACACAGAGAAATTTAAAGACAACTTCACTGCCAGGAATTCCTGTCAGCCTGCAGCTGCTTTGAGTCTGAGTAGTGGCAGAACACAGGCCTGATCCACAGCAGTCAGAATAGGTGATGGATTTTACCTAAAGGCACAAATTGGATGATTCATGTTATTCCTGTGCCTTTTTGCCCTCAGTGGGTAGCATATTTGCCCTCAAGTTTTACTGAAACTGTCAATGTTAGTTTAAAGATTTATTTTAGTACCAGTTCCTTGCAGCAAATGTGTGTCTAAGAGAGAGAGAACTTGTGGTTCCACACTTAAGCCACATCTCTCCATTTTCATTTCCCATTTACATTCTGGCCTTTCTCAAAGGATCCTTGGGCATGTCACCTCCTCTCTGATACTCCAGTCTTTAGTGAAGAGATGTGAAGTCTGCACATGCACAGTACTCAGCACAAATGGGCTGCTCAGGATGTACATTTGCTGTTGTCGCTATAACCTATACCATCGGTTCTATTGCATGTATTACCCTGTATGTTGTTATTGTGGATTTTTTAATAAAGTAATCTTGACATGAGCAGTTTATTAGTGGATACATCAGTTGATAACAAATGGTTTGTTGTCATGACAATGAAAATGATGATGATGTTTAGGCTGGTTCTTACAGTAGTTGAAGTTTTCTGAGTTGTTCCATCAGAGAAGCATAGGATTAACTGTGGTAACAAAGCGATCCCAAAATACAGTGGCTTAATTTAGATAGAAGTTTCTTTCCTTTTTATGTAACAATCCAGAAGCAAACGTCTGCTCTGTGTGTTCATCCAGAGACTAGCTGGGTTGGTGCAACAATCCTTAATGTGCAGCTCCGTGTCTAGGTCCAAGGCAACTCTTCTAGTTGTTGCCATTTCTCCTGACGTCTGGAAAGAGGAAAGAGGGAGTCCAGAGTTTCTTTATGGACAAGATAAGAAGTTCACACATCAGTTATTGTCCCATTCCAATGACCTAAATCCCATTTGGCCTTACATAGTTGTATGGTAGCCTGAGAAGAGTAGTCTCTAGCTGGTTAGTGATGTGCCAAGCTAAACCTTAGGGCATCTTTTTATTAATGGAACTTATGGAGAATGAATGAGGGATAATTAGCAGTATTTGCCAAACACCTTTAGGACTAACCAAAATGGAGCAAGACCCACCAGGAAAGGCCTTTCATCTTTTTTATGCAGTTCATCTCCAAAACATATGTCCAGAAATGTTTGATGGTCAAAATAAGACACATATTTCTGATTTCTGATTACTCTAACCTAATATAGATTTATGGTATCAATGGATCTACCAAATAAAATAGTTTTAGAGAGTATAGAAGCAAGAGGCCTACTCAGACCTGAACATTCCTTTCCACTTACAAGAGTTAGTTTTCTGGCATAATGGAAGCAGTCATTAGTCCAGCTGTAAGTCTTGTGAGCCCCGTGTATGGGGACCAACATGACATGTCCCACTTAATGGAGTACCATCATGTGAAGAAAAGGGACAACCAATAGACATTAACCCAAAAAACCTAACCCAGAATGCATCTGGATCTTGAATGTGTATGTATTTGTCAACTATATAGAATTACATGCAATTAAGAATCCTGCTTTGGTTTTGTTAACTGGTAAGTGAAAGAGGTCACCATTTCCAGAGCTGAACACTTTCTCTATTTTCGTGAGGCATAGATAGCATTAGATAATTGATCAGTGGGTAAATACACCTTTTTTTTTTGTTAGCTCCAAAGCCTCAGTTTATCTGACTCAGCGTTCTTTTTGTTCCTGCACATAGCAGATAAAGGAACAGTCTTCTGATAGAAATATAATAATTAAATTGGTCAAATTTTTGCACAAAAGTTTTTTGGCAAGTGTGTATTTTAAAAATGTAACTACAAAGAAAAGTAATTACTCTAAACACATTTCTCTGATTGCATTTTATGCAGTTCCTGAAGAGTAATATATGTAAATTTAAGCCTCTTTCTACTATTAGATCCATAGTCATAATTGTATCACTCTATTGAGCAAAACATATTTGCAGTTCAGAGGTAGGTTGATATTTGTGATATTTGTGTCACTTATGTCTATACAAAATAAGATCCTTGGCTAGATATTCTTTGAATGTATGATAAGACATCCTATGATTTGCTTAGTAAACAACTCTCAAAATGGGGGGAGGGACAAAATTTTTTGTTTAGTGTGATTATAGAACATTAAAAAGAGTGTTTAAGAGCTTTTAAAGAAAAAAAAGATGAGCTTGTTTTGACTCACAAACTCATAATATGGAAATTTTTTTATTATAAATGATAGAAAATTAATATTAGCCCACTTTTCTCTTTTAAATCACACTCCGGTGAACTTAGCCATGTACAGCATATTTTTAAGAGAAAGTTTACATGTGATGAAGAAATTTCCAATTCTTTGATTGCTTTTCAATTTTTTTGCTGTTAAAATAAAAAAACGTAATCGCATTTACACTTCTGACTTCCTAGCATCCTCCTCTGGTTAAGAATTTCAGAGAATGAAAGGTCTGGTTGAGTGAGTTTTATAATATGAATCTTCAAATCAAATCCAATTAAGGTGGCCTTCAAGGACTAACCAAATGCTATATTTATACTACAATTCAGCCTCAACTTGTAAAAAAGCAAACTATACAAGTATATTGGCTGAGACTCAGGGAAATTTATAGTCTGTAAAGATTTCTATTGGGATGTTATTTCCAAAGTTGGGATTTAGCCTGAGGCTGAATGAGTGAAGCCTTGTGGAAGGGCCACTAAAACCAAATAAAGGCCAAGAATTGGGAAGGAAAACTAAGCAAAAAATCAGACAGTGGTCCCAGCATCACTGATAATTACTGATGTCAGCCACAAGCAGGTTGCATGATAGGACTGGACTAGAAATATCAGGAGTGGAATGACAAGCAGATGTTAGATGTTTACGTTATATAAAAAGAAAAGAAAAATGTTCTATGCCAGACTGGTGATATTTGGAAGACATCTTCATATTATAACCATTGTTTTGTGTGTGCATTTTCCTCATTACTGTAGATCTGGTTGACACTGCTGAGTGCTTTATTGAATATCTTATCTTTCTAGATATTCTGAAGTTGTCTGATGTTGAAAATAGAGATAATAAAATTTTCCATATTGTAAATATATTTTTGTTAAAATTCATATGAAATATTGTTTTGGGGGGAAGGGCTTGGAAGAACCATCTCTTCAAGCAGTACACATTGTATTTGTGCACTGCTTAAGGGAGGGAGGAGAAGGAAATGCAGAGAATTCTATGCCAGTGTGTTTATAGTGAGGTAAAATTAACCATTGTTCCTTATGTTCATGCATTTTTTTTTTTAACTCTTCAGGATATAAGGGTATAAATAGACAATTGGGTCATCATTTACAACATCCAATCTTTCTAGATGTTAAGAAGGTTGCCAGTATATGACAAAAGTAGAGTTAGTAAATTAACATATTTTGTACATTTTGTGCTAAAATTCTTAAGAAAGGTTGTCTTCTGAAAATTTGAACATTATGGTCCACTGGGTCCAATGTTCCATATGGAACATTATGGGTCCAGTGGAAGAGGGAGAGAAAGGAGGATTTTAGGCAGAATGTTTATATTTTAAAGACACTTTTGAGTTGTAATTGTTGTTACATGTTTGCAGTTTAATTCAATGATTGCTGTGTGTATCATGAACAGATTAAGTCCTTATTTGAAACATCTAATGGAAATACCTGATATATGTTAAAGTAGAGGAGGTAGTAAAATAGCACTTTGTAAATATCTTTTTGCTAAAATTCATATGCAATATTGTCTCTTGGGAATGGAATTGTTAAATCACCTCTGTGAATAGTATACTATCTATACTTGTTCAGTGGTTTGAAGGAAGTGGGAAAGAAAGAATTGTAAAAGTTAATATGCTAATGTGTTCATTCTTTGACATTTCCAACAAAACTATTTTTCTGTATGTTATGTGCATTTTTTTGCTGTGATTATAGTTTAACTAATGAAAAATGAATCCTAATGTTGCAACATCTAGTCTCTAGATGTCAAAGAGGTTGCCAGTCTATGACAAAGTAGTAAAATTAGCACATTTTGTACCCTTTGTCTTGAAATTCATAGGTAAGCTCGTCTTTTGTATGTGGCCTTTGGATATAATTTGTTGAATCACTTCTAAGCATTACACACACCCATGCTTCTTGTCTACTGGTGTAGTGGAAAAGAGAGGAAACTGAGAAGGGAATGTTTGCAAAACCAAAATGGTTTTATTCATAAGATATAACTTGATTATAACCATTTACATGCATGCAATTTTATCGAACAGTGCTGTGTACATAGTGGACAAATAAGATTTTATGTGCAATATCTAGTCTTTCTAGATATTTAGAAATGCTTAATGTATTTAAAAGTAGAAGTTGAATAATACCTTTTGTAAATAGCTGTATGCATGTGTGTATGTGTTTACATACTCCATTTTCTTTATCCATTCATCTATTGGGGGATACTTAGGTTGTTTCCATATGTTGGCTAGTGTAAATAATGTAATAAACATAGGGGTGCACATATCTTTTCTAATTAGTGTTTTCATTTTCTTTGGGTAAATATTCAGTAGTGGAATTACTGGATCATGTGGTATTTCTATTTTTAATTTTTTGAGGAAACTACATACTGTTTTCCACACTGGTTATATCAGTTTACTTTCCAACCAGTAGTGCAGGAGGCTCCTTTTCTCCACATCCTTGCCAACACTTGTTATTGTCATTTTGATACTAGCCATTCTAACTGGTGTGAGGTGATACCTCATTGTGGTTTTAATTTGCATTTCCCTGATGATGAGTGATGTTGAACATCTTTTTGTCTGTTGGCCATCTGTTTATCTTCTTTGGAAAAATGTCTATTTAGGTCCTCTGCCCATTTTTTAATTGAATTGTTTGTGTTTTTGGTATTGAGTTGTATATGCTCTTATATATTTTTGATATCAAGCCCTTTTGGATATATCATTTGCAAATATCTTCTCCCATTCAGTAGGTTGTCTTTTTGTTTTGTTGATGGTTACATCTTTTTTTTGTGAATCCCTTGACTGATTTTTATAGGTATAGTTGATTTTACTGCTTTTGTGCTTTAACCTCTGCACTGGTTTTATAAGTGATTAATCTATTGCTTTTATTATGTTTGCATTTATCTGAAAATTCCTAATTTTCTTACTCCTGATTATGGCCTTTTCTTTCCACTCAAGGCGTCCCCTCTAACATTTCTTGTAAGGCTGGCTTAGTGATGATAAATTCCTTTAACTTTTCTTTGGGAAACTATTTCTCCTTCTATGCTGATAGTCTTACTAGGTAGAGTATTTTTTTTTTTTTTAAAGATTTTTATTTATTTGACAGAGAGAGATCACAAGTAGGCAGAGAGGCAGGCAGAGAGAGAGAGAGAGGAGGAAGCAGGCTCCCTGCTGAGCAGAGAGCCCGATGCGGGGCTCGATCCCAGGACCCTAGGATCATGACCCGAGCTGAAGGCAGAGGCTTTAACCCACTGAGCCACCCAGGCGCCCCTCCGTAGAATATTCTTGGTTGCAGGTTTTTTTTTTTTTTCCCCTTCAGCATTTTGAATATATCATGCCCCTTTCTCCTGGCCTGTAGCTTCTGCTGAAAAAATCAGCTGATAGCCTTGTGGGATTTCCCTTGCATGTAATTGCTTTCTTTTCTCTTGCTGCTTTAAAATTCTCTACCACTACTCTTTGCCATTTTAATTATTATGTGTTTTGGTGTGGATTTTCTTGTTTTTGTTTGTTTGTTTGTTTTGTTTTGTTTTTGTTTTTTGTGGTTTTTTGGGGAGGGCTCTTTGTGCCTCCTGGATCTGCATTTCTTTTTCCTTCCCCAGATTAGGGAAATTGTCAGCTGTAATTTCTTCAAATAAATTTTCTGCTCCCTTTTCTCTCTCTTCTCCTTCTGGGATTTCTATAATGCTGTTATTATGCTTGATGATGTCACTGAGTTCTCTTAACCTATTCTCATTTTTTATTATTCTTTTTTCTTTTGGCTGTTCAGCTTGGGTGCTTTTCATTACTCTGTCTTCCTGATTGCTGATCCTTTCTTCTGCCTCCTTTAAACCACTATTGATTCCCATTAGTGTATTTTTAATTTCAGTTATTGAGTTCTTTATCTCTGATTAGTTCTCTTTTATATTTTTTATCTCTTTGTTGAAGGTCTCACTGAGATCCTCCACTCTTAAGTCCAGTAAGTATCTTTTTGAGAATTACTTTTGAATTCTCTATAAGGCATATTGCTTATCTCCATTTCATTTAGCTCTTTTGCTGTGGTTTTGTTCTGTTCTTTCATTTGGGATGTACTCCTTTGTCTCCTCATTTTGTCTAACTCTCTGTTTGTTTCTGTGTATTAAGAAAGTCAGCTACATCTCCTGATCTTAAGAGTAATGGCCTTATGAAGAAGAGATTGTGTGGTGCCCTGTAGCTTAGAGTGCCCTATTCATCAGAACCAGGTGTTTTAAGAGAATCTCTATGTGTATTGTGTGTGTCCTATTGTGGCCAAGCTTGTTTTTCTTCAGCCCAGTTGACTGCAGTGGCTCTCTTACCCTGTTTTGGGTTTGATCCTGTGCTGGTCAGGGGCAAGTTGGAGGCTGTCATGGGCTTGTAGTTGGGAGGTGACAACAATTGGACCCCATGCCTACCCCCAAGGGTGTGACATGCTACAGGATTCTCTCTGTGGTTCCTCTTGAGAGGTTTTTGTTGATCAGCTGGGTAGCAGTCAGACCAGATGTCTGCCTCTTGTCTGTCTGCTGGGGATGCAGTCAAACTGGTGTGTGTGGTTATCATCTCTTCTCCCCAGGGCAGGAGTCACTTTGGAGTAGTGTTAATCCCTGTTGGGGCTGCTTGCTGGTTGTGACATGGTAGGATTCACTTTGGAGGGACTCTTGCCAGGTAGGGCAGGTTGGATCCAGGGATGGATCCCCAGAAAAATGCAGGAGTCCAGTGAACAATGTAGGTGGAGGGTGTTCATGCTGGTTGCCACAAATGTCTGGCTGTCTAGACTTGGGGTGGGGAGAGAGAAAAATTGTTTCCACCAGCTCTTTTGTTCTTGGAGAAGTCTCTGATCCCTGCACCTCTAATACTCATTCTAAAATTAGTAAATAAATCTTCACATAAATTCCAGGTGCTTTTCAGACTTTTACTTCTATGCTGTATCTCAGCAGGGTTGTTTGTTATACTTGTTCTTTAAGAGTGGAGACTCAGTTTCCTATAGCCCTCCAAGCTCTGCCAGAGCCAATCCTGCTGATTTTTTAAAAGTATTGAAAATTAAGCTCTGCTGACTATAAATACTTGCAAAGTTAAACCCAGTTGCTTTTCAAAGTCAAATGTTATGTATGGGGACTCATCTTCCCAGTGACTGTCCCCCATGTCTAGGGTGCCTGGTGTGGGGTCTTCTTTTCTTCCTTTTTCATTCTTGTGGTGTCCCTCCCATTTGTGGTTAGTCTCACTGGGAGTTTGGCTCCCAACTGCATCTCTGCCCCTTCTACCCTTTTTTCTTCTCTATGATCAGCTGTGGAGAGTCTGTTCTGCCAGTCTTTGGCTTATTTTCTGGGTTGGACACACTAATGTAGTTGCCATCTAGGTGTGTTCATGGAATGGGCTGAGTCTAAGATCCTCCTACTCTGTCATCTTCCCAGAAGCCCATCTATATGTGATTTTTCTAAAAAATGAAATATGACACACAAGGAGTCTCTAATACAGTTCCCTGAAGAACAATTTGGAGCACTGAGGCTCCTAGTATTGAGCGTAGGATAAAAAGAGAGGGAGCAGATGAATAAGAAAATGCTTTTTCAAAAAAAAAAAAAATTGGATAAAGATGTAAATGAAGAGTTGGGATTTGGTAAGAGTGGTGTTATATTAGAATGGGGTAATACTGACTAGTGGGATAAAGAGTAAATGTGATTTGAAAAAATACCTTGAGGGAAAATTCCAGACTGAGGACAAATAGCAAAGGTGCACATTGCAAAAAACATGTATCTTTTTTTTTTTTTTCTTGCATCCCCACTAAATCATAGTGATGGGATTTAAAAAAACATATACCTATACGGACACCAGAGAACAGTTTAGGAACAAAACAGCAACAATATTTTGGAAGTCAGAAAGCAGATGAGTAAGTGTTAAATATCAGGACAGATGTGAAAAAAACTATACATTAAGCCAGCTATGAGGAAAGCAGAGAAACAACCTGATTTATATCACAGAATCCCCAGATGCCTCAGAAATAGGTAGTACTATGTGCCTCTAGAAGTGAGAGTAAGGGGAATTCAGAAAGTAAGGAAGTCTGGGTGAGAGTCTGCTTAAGAAGCAATTAGATCCCCATATTTTCTCCCAGCTCTGCGCAGCCAGGTACCTGATGCTGCCCGCCTGCAGCAAAAGTCTTCCTTGAAGAGAATAAAAGAGAAAGTATCTAGAATAGGGGACACTGAAAATGAGGCAGTTAATTGATTGTTTCTATACAGAAGGCTAAATAAAAGCTTCAGAGGACAACCAGTCATTGGGTGAGAATTTCCAACATGACAGATTAAAACAAGAAAACAAAAGAAAGCAGTTTGGATGCAGCAGATTCTTCAAGGAGAAGAACTTTTAGAAAAGAGAATTTGTGTGTGTGTGTGTGTGTGTGTGTGTGTGTGTGTGTATGAGAGAGGAAGAGAGAGAGAGAAAGGGAAAATCATAGTTATTTATTTTGTATTTTTACTGTGTATCTTTTATAATAAAAGCATTGGGTAGAATAATAAAAATTACCTGTAGCCCATCTCTATCATAATAGGAGACAGAATGCTCTGAACTTCAGTTTACATTAGAAACAAACATCCAGGGGCACCTGGGTGGCTCAGTGGGTTAAGCCGCTGCCTTCAGCTCAGGTCATGATCTCAGGGTCCTGGGATCGAGCCCCGCATCGAGCCCCGCATCGGGCTCTCTGCTCAGCAGGAAGCCTGCTTCCCTTCCTCTCTCTCTGCCTGCCTCTCTGCCTGCTTGTGATCTCTCTCTGTCAAATAAGTAAATAAAATCTTAAAAAAAAAAAAAAGAAAGAAACAAACATCCAAGACAAGCACCATCAATTCCAAATCACACAGAAGATTTAGTGTTTAGGAAGGGATCATGTGGAAGATGATCATGTGGATGTTCACCCAAAAATCATATATGGAGAAGATCGGGTGGAAGGAATCATGTGGAGGATGGAGTTCATCTCAAAAATGGTGAGAGTTCTGCTTGCATGGGAAAATCCTAACAGCAAATCTGTGACCTGAACATTAGGGAAAAGAAAGGGGTTGGAAAAAAAAAAGAAAGAAAGAGAGGGAGGGAGGGAGAGAGGAAGGAAAGAAAGAGAGAGAGAGGGAGGGAGGGAGGGAGGGAGGAAGGAAGGAAGGAAGGAAGGAACGGGTTGGAAAATGTATTAAACCAGAGGTGTCAGTCTTGGAAAAGCACTATTTCTGGTTGAGAAGGAGGTGGTATCTCTTATTAGCTTAGTGGTAAAGGCACAGAAAGAAGTAGCTCCGTAAAAAGACCTTTAAAGTAAAATAAAAATTAAAAATAACATTTTCTAAAGCAAAATTTATTAAGGGAAATGTATTTTATCAACAAAGGAAGGCAATCCTGAACTAAGAAACAAAGTAAGCCACGAAATCCCTTCTTACTTGCTATTGGACTGCTTATTATTTCTGGGCCTAGAAAGCACAATTCAAATAATGATGAAAAATAACTTAGGCTACATGCAGAGTTATGTGAAAAAAAGGTGACACTCAAAAGTTTACTGCAGATGAAAATATTAAAAAACAAAATGAAGGAAAATAAAAAAAAACAAAAATCCTGTGATGAGCTAAATACAATCACAAAAGTAATCATAGCTGTGAATGAGCCCACAAATCAGACATTAAGAATTCAGAATAGAAAGGAACAAGCAGTAAGAAAATATGAAATAGGATCTGAATAAACTCAGGGAAAAAGTTTTTTTTTAAAAAGACAAAATCATTTTTTTTAAGACAAAATCATTTTGATGGTGAAGACTAGGTTATAAGGTGCCCAGAGAAAATGTATAGGACCCAGTACACTAAGGATCTTAGAGAATAGAAATTAAAAGAGCCAAGAAAATTTAAAAAATTAAGGCGGAGACAAAAAAGGAACAAAGAAAACTAATTCAGGAAAAGAAGATCCAAAGTACATATAGTTGAAGTTCAGGAAAGGAAATACAGCATGATAGAATACAACTATATTTAAATAGAACTATATATTTAAAAGTAAATTCAAGAAGTTTTTTGAAAGAAAAAAGTCCTGAATCTACATATAAAAGAATCCAGTCTATACTGGGGAAAATTGTCCCAAGTAAGTCAACTTAAAAGGATGAATTAGTAGAATTCCTTGATCTTAAAAAAATAAATACCCTTTGGGTTCTCTGATCACTTACAAAAGAAAATAAAATTGGCATCAAATTTCTCAATAGCAATAAAAAAAAAAGACAGGAGAGAAACAATTTCAAGATACTTAAGGAAAATATGAACTGAAGATTTTAAATCCAGCTGTTTTAAAGGCTATAAAACATTATTTTTAAATGCAATAGTTCAGAAAATATTTATAGTTGATTTTAAATGGTCAGAAGTTGTTTTGACACTCCTTCCACTGAGTTCTAAGTTCCCTCCCCTTGAATCTGGGCTCCAATGACTACTTTGACCAATAGAATATTGTGGAAGTCACACGGAGTCAGTTTTTAGGTTCAGACTTTAAGATATTGAGAGTTTCCACTTCCTATGTCTGGAAAAACTATTTCAAGTAACCCTAGAGCTACAACTTACGCAGTCTACTGTCCTACTGGGAAGACCACATGAAGAGGTGAAGAAGCCTTGAGACTACACGGAAAGAAGGAGACTGAGCTCAGCCTCTCAGCCATCCATGCCAAAGCATTAGCCGTATGGGGAAGCCATCTTGGACCATTAAGACTAGCACAGATGCCAGCTGAATACCACATAGTGACATCAGTTAGTACTACGTGGAACAGCAGAACCACCCAGCCAAGCTCCATCTGAATCCTTGGTTCACAAAGTCATGAACTATAATAATGTGATTTTATTTATTTACTTATTTATTTATTTACTTATTTATTTATTTAACCTGTCTCCCTCTTCCTTTTTTTTTTTAAGATCTAATTTATTTATTTTAGTGAGACAGAGAGCATGAGCATGCACGGGGAAAGGGGCAAAGGGAGAAGCAGGCTCCCCGCCAAGCAGGGAGCCCAAAGTGGGGCTGATCCCAGGGTCCTGGGATCATGACCTGGGCCAAAGGCAGACACTTAACCAACTGAGCCACCCAGGCACCCCTAACATGATGTTTTTCAATCTGCCTTAACCGACTGAGCCACTCAGGCACCCCTAACATGATGTTTTTCAATCATGAAGTTTGGGAAAATTTATTGTGCAAAAATAGTTAACTAGAAAAATACAGAACTCTAAAACTCTTCTTAAAGAATCTGTAGGGGAATGAGTTTAACTAGGGAATGAGTTTAACTACAAGATAATTAGAGAAACTTCAGCACAAGGACTAGTGGTGCACCTGAAAATATTTAATTGAAGATTTAAGATTAGAACAAGATGAGAAGAGTGGAAGAATAGTATAAAAATGTTATATGTTTTGAAAAATGAAAATAATAAAACTAAAACAAATATGAGGAAAAAGGGGAAAGAAAGGAAGTAGAAAAATCTCATTGATTGCTGTAGAAGGAACTGATGGCAGTCAAGGCATAGACTGTAACATTTTTGTGAATAGAAGTTTATAAGAAAAAAAGGGACTAGACATTATCTAAGGTATTTGTATAGAGGCTGCCATGAACAAAAAACCCAAACTTGTATAAATATTAAACATTTTCCTTAAGTTTTAAAAGAGCAAAGAGAACAGATTACATATTGAAAGACACATTCACATAAGATCCATTACACTCCTGAGATAAAATTCGTCTTTATTCATAAATGTTAAGTGGGCTTAATTCATCTGCTAAAATAAAGGATTTCAATGTCTTATAAAACAAAGCAAAGACATATACCTAAAATAAATTAATTCTGAAAGACTGAAAATAGGGAAATGTATATGAGGCTAAAGCAAAGAAAAAAAAAGTTTGTGTTTTTGATATGTGACATGGTAGAATAACTGAAAGAACAGTAAATGAGGGGCATGTGGGTGACTCTGTTGGTTAAACAACTGCCTTTGGTTCAGGTCATGATCTCCGGGTCCTGGGATCAAGCTCCGTGGTAGGCTCTTTGTTCAGCAGGAGCCTGCTTCTCTCTTTGCCCTCTCTCTTGCTCTTTCTTTTAAATAAATAAAATCTTAAAAAAAAAAAAAAAGCAGTAAATGATAAGGAAGAGCATTTTATGATGCTAGAGGCCATAATTCACAATGAAACGGTAGCAGTTATAATTACCTACACACAAATAACACAGCAGCTAGATAAGACAAATTATAGGAAATGCAATGAGAATAAAAATATCTAACAAAAGGTGACTAACATTACTGTTACATCAGCCATAGAAACTAGTACAAAAGCCTTTTCTCAGTGAAGGTGTGAGAACTATATGGTATTTGGAAAAAAATAATTAGATCCATACCTTGTGTCATTTACCAGATAAATATAAAAAAAATCAGAGCTCTAACTATAAAAATTGAAATGGGTTTCAAGAAGTCAAGGGTAGTTTCTTTATAAGTTGAGAATAAGGAAAGATTTTTAAACTATGACTCAAAATCTGGATGCAATAAAAAAGGGAGATAAATTTGACTACATAAAAACTGGGAGGAAAAAAAGCCCAACTAATAGTTATAGAAACTAAATCAACTAGTGGTTGCTTTAGGGCTGGGAGTATGAAGTGTGGGATACCTTTTTAGGGTAATGAAAATGTTTTAAAATTATGGTAATGAATATACAACTCTGTGAAAATACTAAAAACCAATGAATTATACAGTATATGAATATTTCAATAAAGCTGCTAAAAATCAAGACAATAAAAAAAAAAATCCAGTGTCAAACACAGATGACAAGCTGGAAGGTAACTTTTGCAACTCTTATCAGATAAAGAACTAATATTCCTCATATATAAAGAGGTCTTGAAAACAGAGCAGATATTGAACAAAAATCTGAAGGAAATATTAGCAAAATACCTGTTTAGAAAGGCAAGTACTGGGGCACCTGGGTGGCTCAGTTGGTTAAACAGCTGCCTTCATCTGGGGTCATGATTCCAGGGTCCTGGGGTCGAGCCTGGCATCCGGCTCCCTGCTTAGCAGAGAGCCTGCTTCTCTCTCTCTCCCTTTGCCTGCCGCTCTGCTTACTTGCACTCTCTATCTCTCCGTCAAATAAATAAATAAAATCTTTAAAAAAAAAAAAAAAAGAAAGGCAAGTGCTCTTAAACAGGAAGAGATGCTCTATTTTGAGTACATATTCAAAACTGAGATCATTTTTCATCCATTAGACAAAAATTCAGAAGTTGATGACATATGCTATTGACGAGACTTTGGAGAAACAGACATTCTTTTTTGTTTTGTTTTACTTTTAGAGAGATAGACAGCGTGTGGGGGATGGCCACAGGGAAGGGTAGAGAGAGAATCCCAAGCAGGCTCATACTCAGTGCAGAGTTCAGTACCGGTCTTGATCCTATGACCTAGAGATCATGATCTGAGCTGAAATCAAGAATCAGATGCTTGGAGAGGAGTCAAGATGGCGGAGAAGTAGCAGGCTGAGACTACTTCAGGTAGCGGGAGATCCGCTAGATAGCTTATCTAAAGATTGCAAACACCTACAAATCCAACGGGAGATCGAAGAGAAGAAGAACAGCAACTCTAGAAACAGAAAATCAACCACTTTCTGAAAGGTAGGACGGGCGGAGAAGTGAATCCAAAGCGACGGTAAGATAGACCGCGGGGGGAGGGGCCGGCTCCCGGCAAGCGGCGGAGCAACGGAGCACAAAATCGGGACTTTTAAAAGTCTGTTCCGCTGAGGGACATCGCTCCAGAGGCTTAACCGGGGTGAAGCCCACGCAGGGTCAGCGTGGCCTCAGGTCCCGCAGGGTCACAGAAGGATCGGGGGTGTCTGAGTGTCGCAGAGCTTACAGGTATTAGAACAGGGAAGCCGGTTACAGAGACAGAGCCGAGGAGTAAGCTCTAAGCTCGGGGTTACCTTGAACCGGTCGCAGGCTCGGTCAGCTCGGAGCGCGGCCGGAGGCAGGGTGACGGGAGTAAATCGGTGCTGTTCTCTGAGGGCGCACTGAGGAGTGGGGCCCCGGGCTCTCAGCTCCTCCGGGCCGGAGACCGGGAGGCCGCCATCTTCATTCCCGCCCTCCGGAACTCTACGGAAAGCGCTCAGGGAACAAAAGCTCCCGAAAGCAAACCCGAGCGGATTACTCAGCCCGGCCCCTGGTAAGGGCGGTGCAACTCCGCCTGGGACAAAGACACTTGAGAATCACTACAACAGGCCCCTCCCCCAGAAGATCAACAAGAAGCCCAGCCAGGACCAAGTTCACCTACCAAGGAGTGCAGTTTCAATACCAAGGAGAGCAGCGGAATTCCAAAGGAAGAGAAAGCAAAGCACGGAACTCATGGCTTTCTCCCCATGATTCTTTAGCCTTGCAGTTAAGTTAATTTTTTTTCTTTTTCAATTTATTTTTCTTCTTCTGCTAAATTTTTTTAACTTTTACCCTTTTCTTTTTTAACGTTTTTTAACTAGTT
>NW_019154103.1:31059019-31095943 GCF_002288905.1 Enhydra lutris kenyoni
ATCTCTTCTGATTTGGCTAAAGCATATTTTCCTGGGGTTGTTGCCACCCTTTTAGTATTTTACTTGCTCCTTCATCTACTCTTATCTGGACAAAATGACAAGGCGGAAAAATTCACCACAAAAAAAAAGAACAAGAGGCAGTACCAAAGGCTAGGGACCTAATCAATACAGACATTGGTAATATGTCAGATCTAGAGTTCAGAATGACGATGTTCAAGGTTCTAGCCGGGCTCGAAAAAGGCATGGAAGATATTAGAGAAACCCTCTCTGGAAAGATAAAAGCCCTTTCTGGAGAAATAAAAGAACTAAAATCTAACCAAGTTGAAATCAAAAAAGCTATTAATGAGGTGCAATCAAAAATGGAGGCTCTCACTGCTAGGATAAATGAGGCAGAAGAAAGAATTAGCGATATAGAAGACCAAATGACAGAGAATAAAGAAGCTGAGCAAAAGAGGGACAAACAGCTACTGGACCATGAGGGGAGAGTTCGAGAGATAAGTGACACCATAAGACGAAACAACATTAGAATAATTGGGATTCCAGAAGAAGAGGAAACAGAGAGGGGAGCAGAAGGTATATTGGAGAGAATTATTGGAGAGAATTTCCCCAATATGGCAAAGGGAACAAGCATCAAAATCCAGGAGGTTCAGAGAACCCTCCTCAAAATCAATAAGAATAGGTCCACACCCCGTCACCTAATAGTAAAATTTACAAGTCTTAGTGACAAAGAGAAGATCCTGAAAGCAGCCCGGGAAAAGAAGTCTGTAACGTACAATGGTAAAAATATTAGATTGGCATCAGACTTATCCACAGAGACCTGGCAGGCCAGAAAGAGCTGGCATGATATATTCAGAGCACTAAACGAGAAAAACATGCAGCCAAGAATACTATATCCAGCTAGGCTATCATTGAAAATAGAAGGAGAGATTAAAAGCTTCCAGGACAAACAAAAACTGAAAGAATTTGCAAATACCAAACCAGCTCTACAGGAAATATTGAAAGGGGTCCTCTAAGCAAAGAGAGACCCTAAAAGTAGTAGATCAGAAAGGAACAGAGACAATATACAATAACAGTCACCAAACAGGCAATACAATGGCACTAAATTCATATCTCTCAATACTTACCCTGAATGTTAATGGGCTAAATGCCCCAATCAAAAGACACAGGGTATCAGAATGGATAAAAAAACAAAACCCATCTATATGTTGCCTACAAGAAACTCATCTTAAACCTGAAGACACCTCCAGATGTAAAGTGAGGGGGTGGAAAAGAATTTACCATGCTAATGGACATCAGAAAAAAGCAGGAGTGGCAATCCTTATATCAGATCAATTAGATTTTAAGCCAAAGACTATAAGAATCAGATGCTTAATCAATGGAGCCACCTAGGCACCCTGGAGAAACAGACATTCTTATACATTACTAGCAGGAATGCAAATGGTACAGCCATTATGGAGAAGAATTTGTCAATCCACTGTAATAAATCTGTCCTGACACTGTATCTATGCAAATGTACAACAAACATATACACAAGGTTATTAATTGTAGCACTACTTTTAATCTCAAAAGATTGGGAATAACTGGTTGAATAAACCATAATGCATCACTATAAAGAAGGACTATTTATCCTTCTATCATAAAATAATTAAAAAGATCATGATAACATATATAAAGTGACCTCCAGGCAAGTGAAAACAGAAAGCTGTACAACAGGGTATATGTACTATGCTAGATTTTGTATAAAAAAAAGATGTAAGAATATATACATACTTGCTAAATATTAAAAAGCTAACATAAATCAGAAACTAATAAATAATTTTCAATGGAGGGAAGAGGAGTTGGGTAGGATAGAAATAAATATGAAATTTCTCTGATATATCTGACTTCTTTTTGACTTTTGAACTAAATAAATGTTTGATGTATTCAAAAATTAAATAAAAAAGAAAACCCCCAAATAAAAAATAGAGTGAAATAAATGAATCTAACTGTATAACAAATTAGTAATTACACAGAAGAATTATTTCAAGTGACTTTTGTACATAAAATTTTTACTATATATCCTTAGATGATGACAAAAAAGAATTGCAAAGAAATTTTAAACTTCACTCAGTAGTTTTGCTGTTAGGAATAATACGATACTGTAACTGAAACTATATATAAAGAGAAAATACATAATTGTAATAGATATAAACATAGTTTAAATATATATAATGAGATATTATATAATACATAAATATATATAATTATGAACTGATTTTTAGTGTAAGGGAAAATAAAGACAAATATAAAATCGAAGAAATTAAGGAAAAGTTCTATAATGTTATACTTGAGTTGGAAAATTTTAAATGAATCTATGGTTTAAAATTACGTGTATTTTTTAGTTCCATTTGCTGAGAGGCAATGACATAGTGATATCCGTGAGCATATCTAGTACTCAGATCCTGATTTCCATATTTCCCCCTAACAGGAATCAGGGCTCTTGGAGAAATTGCTGTTTCTAGGGTTAGGAGAGGTAAAGTATAAGCTGTTTTGCCAAAAAGCAAATATGTAGTCAAGGATTAATGAAGGTGTATTAAAAGAATACAGGAGCCATCTTAAGGGGCTCCTACTAGGGTTACCTGAGTGGCTTAGTTGGTTAAGTGTCCATCTCTTGATTTTGGCTCAGGTACTGATCTCAAGGGTCTTGTGATTAAGCCCCATGTCTGGCTCCACAGTCAGTGGGAGTTGGCTCAGATATTCTCTCCCTCTGCACCCCCCCCATTCACTCACGTGCACTCTCTCTCTCAAATTAATAAATAAATCTTTTTTCAAAAAAGAGGGACTCCCACTGGTGAAATTTGAGACAGTTTTAGCAAAAGAAGAATAATTGTAACTTACGATTAAAAAAAAAGTTGAAAACCATAAGTGTCTCTTAATCTCACAAAACTGAGGGTTGCCGGGCAGAGGGGGGAAAGGGAGAGGGTGGTGGGGTTGTGGACGTTGGGGAGGGTATGTGCTATGGTGAGTGCTGTGAAGTGTGTAAACCTGGCGATTCGCAGACCTGTACCCCTGGGGCTAATAATACATTATATGTCTATTAAAAAATAAAAAAATTAAAAAAAAGTTGAATAGATAAAAATCCATGAGGCCTAGGGGGTGCACACAAAAATGGGCATATTTTTGACACTGCCTGGCTAAGATGAAAAGAGTACATGGTGCAGGGCCATGGTTGCTGGACTGATTAAGTAACCACCAAACCAGAGTTAAAATTAGATGGATCAAATATCAAAGTTGGAGGGAAAAAGCTCCAGCAAGGCTCTGACTTGTACATTGTAAAACAAAGAAATAAAGAATAATGCATTTGTTGGAAACCTTCCCACCAATGTCAGTTGAATAAAGAGCTTATATCATATCTGTTTTCAGAATATAAGCCAAAGTATATTCAAAGCTGCATCTCGGAAGAAAATGTTAAGCATTTGTGATACTTGCAAATTCTGGAGAAGTGACACTTGCCCATCAGAAATGTATATGTAGGATTTATGAAGGCCAAAAGATGATTTTGAATATTGCACACGTTTCCCACAGAAATTGTCTGCATGCAAAATGACAGGATCTGAGGAAGAAAGGACTAGTCATGTGTAAAATAATTTCAACTGCAAGTGACATTGATGTAGTTTAATTTCAGGGATAGTCTGGACTCCCATGCATACCATAAATGTGGAGCACTAGAACTTTCAGATGAAAGAACTTGGATAATTGTTGCCCTGCGCCGGAAATAGTGGAAAACATTTTGAAAAGAGCCAAGTTAACTATCTGTAGTCTGACTTATACATCTTTTTATTTGGCCTCCAGACCTCCAAACAGCTCCTGTGGACCACCTCACTGTCCTCAAGGCAACCATGAATGAGAAGGAATAGCTGGAGAAGTCTCTACTCAGGCAAGAGTTCATCTGGTCAGCTGAATAAAGAAAGACTCATGTCTCTGCCCACATTGTACCTAGGACAAATTGAGGGCTTAATCAATGTGCTGAATTAAACACTTGGTATTAAACTCAATGGAATTTTTCCATTGAAATTCCCTTTCAAATTCCGGGGCAAAACTGCCCTGACTCACAGACCACAAGTCCAAGAACATTCTTCTTACGAAGTCACAACCCATATTAGAAGAGGACAACCAAAATACTAAATCTAACCTCTCTGTTTTTCAAACTGTTTTCTTGACTTCACACAGGGCATAGGCTGCATGTCCATTGTGGCAAGGAGAGTCCCTGCTCAAGCAGAGAGTACCCAAAGATCCTATTTGAGGGGCTCAGTTCACACTGTTAAGCCACAGTGACTCACATCTTTGCATTGCCAATGTGAAATGAAGACTGAAATCTGAAGCTGAGAAAAGCAATCAGCACGAGTGTGAAAAGCATGCAGATGGCAAAGATGCCAACAATAAACTTTTTCATGATACCAATAGGCTCAATTCATCTAGGCAGAGAAATATAGGCACACAATGAATACAAATGTACTTTCCTTCCCCAGTCACTTAGCAGCCTCAACATGCTTCCTTAACATGGAAGAACAAAGAACTTCCAACTACAAATCTTTATGTACTTAAAAGAAAACAACAACAACAACAACAACAACAAAAACCCATAGTAAATCTTCCCAGAAAAGTCTAGGATCCTAACTTGGTCAATGGTGGGTCAGAGTGTTGACTGTGAATGAAAAAGACCAAGAGAGACACGTGGGTGGTTCAGTGTCTGCCTTCGGGTCATGATCCCAAGGTCCTGGGATGGAGTCCGGCATTGGGCTCCTTGCTCAGCGGAGAGCCTGCTTCTCCCTCTGCCACACCCCCTGCTGTGCTCTCTCTTTCTCTCTCTCTCTCTGTCAAATAAATAAATAAAATCTTAAAAAAAAAAAAAAAGGAAGAAAAGAAAAAGACCAAGATACAAAATCAGGTTGGAAAACAGAAGAAAAATCAGAATCACTCTTTCTTAATATTTTAAGTAATATGTAGAAGTTACTAGAAAACTGGCATGCCCTTGAGCAGAGCTTTACTTCCAGCCTTTAAAAAAAGAGTTACAAAACAGAAGGTAGAGTAAATGCTTGTTCTTTTTTTTTTCAATTTATTTTTATTTAAATTTAATTAACATATAATGTATTGTTGGTTTCAGAGGTGGTGGTCAGTGATTCATCTCCCCTTATGTAATGTCCAGTGCTCATTACATCACATACCTTCCTTAATGTCCATCATCCATTTACCCCATTTCCCCAACCTTCTCCCCTCCAGCAACCCTGAGTTCCTGTAATTAAGAGTCTCTTGTGTTTTGTCTTCTCTGATTTTGTCTTGTATTTTTTCCTCTCTTCCCTATGATCCTCTGTTTTGTTTCTTAAATTCCACCCATCGGTAAGATCATATGATAATTGTCTTTCTCTGATTGATTTAGTTCTAGCATAACACCCTCTAGTTCCATCCATGTGGTTGCAAATGGCAGGATTTCATTTTTTGATGGCTGAGTAGTATTCCATAAATGCTTATTTTTATCATGTTTGTGTGACTGCAAAGTTCAGTAACTCAACCATGTCAGCCCACTTAAATGAGGATTATTTTAGCTACAGAGGCATTCTTATGGAAATCAAGAGATAGGTACCATACTATAGCAGGACATCATGAGAACAGGTATGAAATCTGGGAGGGCAACAGGTTATGGAGCAGATTTCTTCATGTGTTCAGTGGCCATGTGAGACATACAAAATGACCAAGAACAAAATTACCTGAATTAACTTATTCCAAGTTTTTGCTTTAACTTTGTTTTATAGAAAATTATCAATAGTTGTCTTTCATTCAAAGCTAATTAAAACATTTAATGAAGAATTAAAAGTTACAGCTCAAATTGAGAAAACTAATAATGCGCTTATACTGGAATATTTTTAATGTGCTTGTAATTTGTACTTGGGTTTTTTTTTCTTTTCTTTTATTGAGATATAATTCATATACCCATATTCACTCTTTTAAGGCATATAATCTGTGATTTTTTGGTATATTCACATAGATGTGCAACCATCACCACTGTCTAAGTCCAAAACATTTGCATTACCCCACAAAGATATCCTCTTCCCATTAACAGTCACTCTCTATTCCCCATTTACTCCAGTCCCTGGCAACCACCAGTCTACTTCTTGTCTCTATGGATTTGCCTATTTTGGGTATTTTATATAAATGGAATCACTGGAACCATACAATATATGGTCCTCTGTATCAGGTTTCTTTCACTTAGCCTAATTTTTTCAAGGTTCATTCATGCTATAGCATGAATATCTCATCCTTTTTATGGATAAATGTATTTCATTGTGTGGCTATACCACGTTTGTTTATTCATTCATAAATGATAGACATCTAGGTTGTTTCCACTTTTTAGCTAATATGGACCTTAATGTACAAACTTTTGTATGGACATATGTTTTCAATTATCTTGGGTATATACATAGGAGTGGAATTGCTGGGTCAAATGGAAACACTATGTTTAATATTTTAAGGAACTGCTAACCTATTTTGCAAAGTGGCTACACCATTTTAATTCCTACCAGCAAATTATGGAGATTCTAATTTCTCCTTATCCTTATCCACAGTTATTTTCCTTTTTTGTTCTGTTTCTTTGTGGCTATCCTTGTAGATGCTAAGTATATTTCGTTGTTTTGCATTTCCCCAGTGACTTACAGTATTGAACATCTTTTCATGAGCTTGTCTGCCATTTGTATGTCTTCATGGGGGAAATGTGGATTCAAATCTTTTGCCTGTTAAAAAAATTTTTATTGTTGATTTGCAGTAGTTCTTTATTTATTATAGATACTAGATGCTTTTTAGATGTGATTTGCAAATATTTTCTCCCATTTTGTGGTCTGTCACTTCACTTTTTTTTGATAGTATCCTTTGAGGCATAGAAATATAAAATCTTGGGTGCCTGGGTGACTCAGTGGGTTAAGCCTCTGCCTTCGGCTCAGGTCATGATCTCAGAGTCCTGGGATCAAGTCCTGCATCGAGCTCTCTGCTCAGCAGGGACCCTGCTTGCCGCCCCCCCGCCCCTGCCTGCATCTCTGCCTACTTGTGATCTCTCTCTCTCAAATAAATAATTTAAAAAAATATATAAAGTCTTTATGAAATCCATTTTACTTATTTTTTATTTGATGACTTGTGTGGTGGGTGTTATATCTAAGAAGCCGTTGCCTAATTCAAGGTCACAAAAATCTACACTTACGTTTCCTTCTAAGAAATGTGCCATTTCTGGGCGCCTGGGTGGCTCATTTGGTTAAGCGATTGCCTTCAGCTCAGGTGCATTATCCTGGAGTCCCAGGATTGAGTCCTGCATCGGGCTCCCTGCTCAGCAAGGAGCCTGCTTCTCCCTCTGACCGTACCCACCTCATGTTTTCTCTTTTTCTCATTGTCTCTCTCTCAAATAAATAAATAAAATCTAAAAAAAAAAAAAAAAGAAGTGTATCATTTCTTCTAAGATGGTGTCATTCCCCGAAAGGGAGAACAGGAGGAAGAATACTGCCCTGGTGCAACACTCTACTTGATTTGCTTTTCTTGGTTTTGCTTAGAGTTTTTCCTCCCATAACTTTGACTTCTTTTTTTTTTTTTTTTTAATTGCTATTTGTTTATTTGAGAGAGAAAGCAGGAGCAAGGGGTAGGGGCAACGGGAGAGCGAGAAGCAGACTCCCTGCTGAGCAGGGAGCCCAATGTGGAGCTCGATCCTAGGACCCCAGAATCCTGCCCTGAGCCAAAGACAGATGCTTAACTAACTGAGCCACCTAGGTGCCCCTAACTTTGGCTTTCTTAACACAGGTCATCAACGCCTCTCTGTTTCTGCTTTCCTTTCAGTGTTATTGTTAACTGATTGAGTTTCTTGATTCCCCAGTTTCAGGAAAAGAATCTTATTGACCCAGCTGTTTTTTTTTTTTTTTTTTTTTTTTTTTTTTTTAAGGAAGTCACATAGTCTATAGTTGGATCACAAGCATTTGGGACAGATGCCCACCAGATCTAGTGAGCTTTGACTTTTAGAGGGAAGAGAGAGACCACGTTAATAAACACCTCCACTAATACCGTATTTTGGACAGGAAATTAGAGAGATAGTTCTCAACATACGCAAAAATATATCTGATGTTGTGTGTGGGAGTTTAGAAAATAAACTGCCAGGAATCACTTGTAATATTAAATATTATTGCAGTAGGCCTGTGCCCGTGACCACCTGATTCCACCAGTTTCCCCTTAAGTTCTTTTGCTCTTTTTGAGTGCTTTTAACCAGACTCCAAGTTAATGCTAGTCCCCAACCACAGGGCACTTTCATATTGGGGTACTACTTTTCAATGGGTTGCTTCTGGTGGCTCCCTCCCCATTCTGTTTATCCTCCAATATCAGTCCAAACATTCCCATTCCACTTTACCTCTCCACTGGTGTCTTCTGTACCCGTAGAGATCCAGAAGTGTATAACCCTACATCTCAGGCTGATTTCATGGGTGTTCAGAGTTTTCTGGTAGATATTTAGCTCACTTTAGGGGACTGATTGAAACAGGGTCTCCTACTTCTCCACCATCTTGCCCCTTCTCTACCAAAATGTGTGTGTGTGTTTTTTTTAATAGAGATTTTTATTTATTTGACAGAGATCACAAGTAGGCAGAGAGGCAGGCAGAGAGAGAGGAAGGGAAGCAGGCTCCCTGCTGAGCAGAGAGCCCGATGCGGGGCTCGATCCCAGGACCCCGGGATCATGACCTGAGCCGAAGGCAGAGGCTTAACCCACTGAGCCACCCAGGCGCCCCCCAAAATGTGTTTTATAATAAGAGGTTGGTATTTGCCTGGCTCCTCTGAATAAATCTCCACAATGCGGTGAAGGTAATATTATATTATCCTCATTCTGTAAAATAACTTGCCCCAAACCTGCCTCAAACACATTGTTCATTTTAAAACCATCAAGAGGAGACGCCTGGGTGGCTCAATCGGTTAAGTGTCTGTCTTCAGCTCAGGGTGGCTCAGTCGGTTTATTGTATGCTTTCAGCTCAGGTCGTGATTCCAGGGTTCTAGGGATGAAGTTGAGTCCCACATCAGGCTCCTTGCTCAGGGGGAAGCCTGCTTCTCCCTCTGCCTGCCACTCCCCTTGCTTGTGTGCTTTCTCTCTGACAAATAAGTAAATAAAACCTTTAAAAAAAAAATAAAACCATCAAGAGAAATCAGTTTCTTATTACACAATGTAACTTGGAAATCTTAGTAATTTTTTGAAGTGTAATTAACATACAATGTTTTATTAGTTTCAGATGTACAATATATTGGTTCAACAATTTGTTATTCAGTGCTCATCACAAGTGGTCACCATATATCACCATATGACAGTATTATAAATATTATTGACTATATTCCCTCTGCTGTACTTTCCATCTCCGTGACTTAATTATTTTATAACCGAAGTTTGTTATCTATTTCACCAATCCTCCCACCTACCTCCCCTCTAGCAACCATCAGTTTTTTTCTCTGCATTTAAAAGTCTGTTTTTGTTTATTTGTTCATTTTTTTGTTTTTTAGATTTCATATGTAAGTGGAATCAGATGGTATTTGTCTTTCTCTGACTTATTTCACTTAGCATAATACCCTACCCTCTAGTTCCATCCATATTTTCACGAATGTATATCTAAATATACATATGTATATATAATTAAGTTTAATATTCAAATAACTGGAATTCCAGAAAGAGGTAAGAAGGAAAAATAGAAGGGAAGAAATCACCAACAAAGTAATAGGGGAAGAAATTCCTAGAATTTCTAGGACTTAATTTCTAGACCGAAAGAGTGCACCAAGTATATAGCACATATGAATGGAAAGAGAACTATATTGAGGTTTATTACTGTGAAATTTTAGAACATAGAGCACAAAACAAGAAACAAAGGGAAAGGGGGAAAAATTGGTCAAACGCTAAAGAAGCTAGACTCTGAATACTTCAGACTTTTCAGCAGTAACATTGAAAGCTCTAGAGCTTGATAGAATAATGCCTCAATAATCTGAAAGAATTTCGTCCCGGTTGAGATTTCTGTTCCCCAGCCAACAATGTGTTAGAACAACATAAAGCATCTCTGGAACACCCAGCTTCCACAGAACATCACCTCCCATTTCTGTATTTTCAGGACTCTTGGAGATTAAGTCAAGAAAGAGAAAAACATAGGACAAAGACCAGGAGAGCCAACCGAAGAGGAGACTAAAAGAATGCTAGGATGATGGTGAAAGATCCCAGGATGAGAGCTATCCATTAGACCTCAAGTGCTACCATTGCAGACTGGAAGAAGTCAGAGGCTGTTTGAGGCCCTTCATTAGGAAGATAAAATGGAGGTAATGAATCTCAACAGTTTTGAGAGGAGCTTTTGACAACTGATTAAAAAGTCAGGGGATGAATTAGTGAAAAGTAAATTTAAAAAATCAAGACAACAAAAAATTAAGATAGTCATTAATTCCTGAGAAAACAAAAAGTTATACAAGAAAGAATAAGTCATTAGAGTTTACCATTTATTTTTGCTAAAGCTAACTTTTACATCAGCATAATAAAATAAACTCTGGTATTAACCTAATTAAAATTATGATATAATCATATTGGAAGGATGAGATAAAGGAATGAGAACACATGTATGATAGGAATGTGGAAGGAAAAGGAGCAAAACCTTCATCTTCCATGGTGGGAGGACATTAGATAATGTCTAAAATAACAGTCAGTGGTAAAAATTCAAGTACAGTATTTTGAGTGATGGAGGTAAATACTAAAATATTTAACAGAGTTTAAATTGGTTGTTTCTTGGAGAGGTAAATGCTGGGGTGTGAGAGAGTAAATGCTCTCTCATTACAAACCTTGTAGAACTATTTGATTCTTTTTTTTTTTTTAAGATTTTATTTATTTATTTGACAGAGAGAGATCACAAGTAGGCAGAGAGGCAGGCAGAGAGAGAGGAGGAAGCAGGCTCCCTGCCAAGCAGAGAGCCCAATGCAGGACTCGATCCCAGGACCCTGAGATCATGACCTGAGCCGAAGGCAGAGGCTTAACCCTCTGAGCCACCCAGGCGCCCGAACTATTTGATTCTAAAGTAAATGCATATAAAACTTAGATTTTATTAGTTAAAAATAGGGAAAGAGACAAGAGCTAGAGAAGAAAAGAGTCCAGAAAAATAAAATCAGTAATAAATGCAGAGGTTCATACCTTATTTAAAAGGAAGATATGGAATGTTTTTGAAGTCTATAGAAAAAAATATGAAAAATAGCTCTTTTCAAAATGTAGTCTGAGAAAGTTATAAGATATTTATTTAATAAATCCAAAATGGCAATGTATGTGACACACATCCAAACATAAAAGGACCTAAATGGTCTTTTTTTTTAATTAAATATTTTATTTATTTATTTGACAGACAGAGAGATCACAAGTAGGCAGAGAGACAGAGAGGGGAGGGGAAGCAGGCTCCCTGCTGAGCAGAGACCCCCCCCCAATGTGGGACTCGATCCCAGGACTCTGGGATCATGACCTGAGCTGAAGGCAGAGGCTTAACCTGCTGAGCCACCCAGGCACCCAGGACCTAAATGGTCTTAAAGAAATGTATCAACTAGTCACTTCCATGGAGAACTAGGGCATATTGCTGAAAACAAAGACAGGAGCATGGTAGGTGGAAAAGTGAATACAGAACAAATGTGTTATCAGTTTACAGATGTGTTATCAGTTTTTAAGAAACAAGTGTGATTCAAGTCACTATCATCTGGTTGTTCTTAGGTCAACAGATTAAACAGTTATGGTGCAGCTACTGAAAGAGAAAAACTGTAAACAACTAGGCAGAGGAGCTATGTCTAACATAAGGCTTAGATCTGTGGGGAGGGTACATCCTATCAAAAAAACTCCCAGGGAGGAAGAGGGAGAATGCTGCATAATTGATGGATATAGGTGTCAATCTATCATTGTATGTGAGCCCTCTAAATTTTATTTGCAAAATTAATTTAAAACAGATTTGAATAAGAATCTAGTTATATTAAAAATGCTTGGGTGATTATAAACAGTGGGCAAATGATTAATGATAGCATAATTAACTCTAGGGCAATGTGTAGTCAGGTGTTGCAAGGGTCTGTATTGGGTCTGGTCTAGTTTAATGCCTTTAATGATCTGGAAAAGGGAGTGAATAGGATTTATAGATGCTACTCAGTTTTCCACTGAGTTCATGGCCCTGAATAGAATGTTTTCCTGGCATGGTATGGGTGGCACTCAATCTGGCATAGAAAAGGATAGATTACAATCTCTAGTCCTTCACCCTTGAATGCTTGCCTTGTATATTAGAATTAATATTCTTTTCACCTGCTCCATTTTGTAAGACTTGGCTTTCTCTGAAACATTTATCCTCTGATTCCCTTTACTCTACTTTCTGCTGAAAGAACATGTAGAACAGCTCTCCTCTGTCCTATATGTCAGTTACTATTACTCTCTCAGGGTTCGAATTTATGCTCTGGTCTCTCATATGCATGTAGCATACAAGTCTACTGTAATTTTAGTTCAAATATGACCACCTTGTTCTGTGAATTGGACAAGCAAATTGTTTATATATTTGTATATATTTATAAGTCATATATGTTGTTTGATCTCAATATTTTCATGTCCCTTTCAAAACCATTTCTTTAAAATCTTTCCCTTAAATCATGGGCTAAACAATGCCATGTTACTTGTTGATAAGGCATTCAGCACTTTGTAATCCAATTAGGAAACTTTATTTTTCTGTGTGATGTTGTGCTCTGTCAGTACTTCATTCTTAGTTCCTTAGGAGAGGTTACCAACTTGATTACACTTTCTTTTTGCTTTTGATGGCTTATTGAATAAGCTTATTTCATCAAAATATTCTAGTCACTTGAAGGTTATGATAGTGCTCTGTTATCCATGCATTGGGTATTCAGATGGGGAAGAAATCTACTAATACTGCAGGGCTTTCATTTTAGCCAGAAATTTCAACCAAAATCAGCTTTTTCCCACGGTAGAGGAACACAGAAGGAAATGTGGCATTTGATTTTCATTATTGCCTTCTCTCTGTTCTCTTTATTTAAGGAACTAAGGAGGGAAGAACAAAAATTAGATGGGGACATCAACTTGAGAGTTGATGAAATCATCTGCTTGTAGGCAGTTGACCCTAATTGCAAAAAACCTTGATGTAAAGTTAAAAGAATCAAAATAGAAATGAGAGCAAAATAATGGAATGAGCACATGTATGTACTTCTCTTGCTATATCAATCCCTTTTAGCAATAGAAAATATATTTTACAATGAATAAATCTTTAGCAGCACAAGAAAGCAAATCTAAAAATTGTGCTATCAACAGATAAAGAATTTTGGGAAATTCTTGGAATGTAGAAAGCAGATAGGACAAAAATGGAGGAAAAAATAGCCTTACACACACACACACACACACACACACACACACACACACGATCACAACCACCACCATCACCACCACCACCAACAACAACAACAAACAACTTTAAAGGTAATGACACATCCAGAGAAACTTCAAGCTCTGACTGAGTAAATAGCACGTTTAAGAGGGAGTCTTGGGCTAGCTATTAAAAATATTAAATAGATGGATGAAGAATGCCAGGGCCAGTGGAATTCTCAACTCAACCTCAGCAGTAAGATGTAGTGACACTTGATCTTAGGTTAAAATCCAAGACCTATGTGATAAAGAAAGTGAACTACCTACTAGAGAGCGTTCTCCATTGAGGGTAGGGAATTAAGGGGAGGAGAATAGACTTTATAGTTACTGTATATCCAACAGATAAATCTCTTTTATCCTGGAGTAAAATGTCCTAAGGACCTTCATTCCTCTTGTAAAGCTTCCTTATTTTAAGTAACTTGTAAAACCAGCCAGCCAGTGTGCCTTAACCACCAATTCACTTTGCTAGAGTTTTCAGTTCACCATCCTATAAGATAAATGACGAGCCTGTAGGGGAAAAGATCCAGACTTACAAAAAGAAACTCAGTGCACACATGATAGGCAGATTCTGAGATAGCATCCAAGATACCTACCCTCCAATGTACAAATCCCTAATCTCTTTCCCTTATATGTGGGTGGGACTTACGATTACAATAGGATTTTGCTCCCTTGATTGGGTTACTTAATTGACTTTGAGTTAATAAAAAAGACCATTGCACTGGATAGTCTTGGAATTATCAGGTGAACCTGCTAAAGATGTCAGGGAAGTTTATAGCAGCAGAGGTATTTTCCTGCTGTCACTGAAGAAGAAAAAATTCATGTGGTCAGCTGCTTATCGCAAGATTCTAGGAGGTGACAGTGACTCTGCAGAAAGTCACCAAGGAAACAAAGGCTTCTGTTCTACAACCACAAGGAACTTAATTCTGCCAACAACCAGTGAGCAGGGAAGAAGACCCTGAGCATCAGATGAGACTCCAACTCTGAATCTTCATTTCAGCCTGGTGGAACCTTGAATAGAAGACCCAGCTGACCCATGCTGATTTCTGATGCACGGAAACTATGAGATAACACATTTGTGTTGTTTTCAGCTGCTAAATCTGTAGTAATTTGTTATGTAGCAATAGAAAATGAATGTACTACCTTTTATTTGACCTAGTGTTTTCCGTCATTGAAGTACCCTGATAACCAAGGATACCAAATGCATGAATAGGAAGGACCAAGAGGAATGAAGAGAATGGCTTCTGAGAAAGCAAAGATAATTCAGAGGACAGAAAAGAACTGTAAAAAAATCTTAGCAACTTTTGTTGTTTCGGAGAAAGGGGAACCCTCTTGCATTGTTAGTGGGAATGCAAGCTGGTACAGCCACTCTGGAAACTGGTGTGGAGTTTCCTCAAGAAGCTGAAACTAGAACTACCCTACAACCCACCAGTTGCACTACCAGGTATTTATCCCAAAGATATAAATGTAGTGATCTGAAGGGGCACCTGATCCCCAATGTTTATACCAGTAATAAACACAGTAGCCAAACTATGGCATGAGCGGAGATACCCATCGACAGATGATGAATGGATAAACATGTGGTATATATATACAATGGAATATTACTCAGCCATCAGAAAAGATAGAATCTTACAGTTTACATGGATGGAACTGGAAGGTATTAATTATGTTGAGCGAAAGAAGTCAATCAGAGAAAGACAATTACCATACGGTTTCATTCATATGTGGAATATAAGAAAGAGCACAGAGGATCATAGGGGAAGGGAAAGAAAATTGAATGGGAAGAAATCAGAAAGGAAGGCAAACCATAAGAGACTCTTAACTATGGGAAAGAAACTGAGGGTGGCTGGAGGGGAGGTGGGTGGGTGATGGAGTAACAGTGATAAGCGTTAAAGAGGGCATGTGATACGATGAGCAGTGGGTGCTATATGCAACTGATGAATTACTGAATGAGTAAAGGATAGGTTATTTAGTAACAGTTGGATCAACTAGTTTTCCATTTGGAAACATGAAAAGGTTAGATTAATACTTTAACTCCGTATGCCAATAGAAATTCTTATGAATAAGGAATGTCTATATGAATAAGAACCTACAAAATTATTAGTGGCAAATATAGAGAATATTTTTGTAACATTGGAGTGAAGACTTTCTTAAACAATACCCTAATATAAAGCCATGAAGAAAGAAACTAAGAACTTGGGTTACAATTGAAAACTTTTGAAAAAATGACATCTTAAAGTTAAAAGATGAGTAAAAAATAACCCCAATCACTATCAAAACAATATAATGAATTCTTACAAATCATTAAGAAAAAGACATTCAAACTTTAAAATGCATAAGGAGAACAAGCATTATAAAGAAAAAAATACATGAATAGCTAATAAACATAATTTTAAATAGTTAACTTTTGTTTTTAAAAATTTATGTATTTATTTGAGAAAAAGAGAGCAGGGAGGGGCAGAGGGAGAGAATCTTCAAATAGACTCCCTGCTGAGTGTGGAGCCTGACACTGCGCTGGATCCCACCACCCACGAGATTATGACCTGAGCCAAAATCAGGTGTTAGATGCTTAACCGATGGAGCCACCCAGGCATCCCTAAAACAGTCCACTCCCTTAGATGTGAGAACAGTGCTAGTAAAGTAAATAGACAAAATGTGTTTTCTATCTTATTTGCAGAAAATTATCAGCTGAGGGCAAGCGTGTGAGGGAAACAAATTCTCTGGCATTCTTTGTATATAGTAACCAAGCTTTTATTAGAGGACAGTTTTGTATTATCTAGTAAAATCTTTTGATTTAACCTATGACCTAGAAAATCCACTTCCAGATGTCTATTCTAGAAAAATACTCAGAAATGTGCACCAAGAGACAAGAACAATAATGTTTGAGATATTATTTGTGGTAGTGAAAAACTAAAAACCACCAAATATCCATCAGATAGATGGACTACATGGTGTGAGCATTACAGTGAAATATTGCATGGAGCAGGTTTAAAAAAATGAGGTGGATCATGGCCAGGGAGAGTTTACCAAGATACATCATTAAGTGAAAAAGGCAAATTAAAGTATAATCTACTGTTACATAACTTCAGTATTATTATGTAAAAGTAAAAATAATTCTATATGTTTTTATGTGTTCATATACATATATGGATAAAAAGAAAAAGGCCTGAAAGAAAGGAAGGAGATAGGGAAGAAGAAGAAAAGAAGGAAAAAATAGGGAAGAGAGTGGAAAAATTGAGGTTTATCACAGTTCTGATCTAACAATTATATTCCCTGTTATGCTTTTATGTTTGGAACTTTGGTGCAGAAGAAAAGAGTTCTCTGCATATAGATTTTATTTTTAATTAGCTTTTGATCTTTTAAGTCAGTTGTCATGCTTATCAGAAAAATCAGAACTTTACTTTTTCCTCTCTTACAAATAAATTTGCACTCACAAGCCAAGAAAACTGTGAGAAAATCTCACCTAAATCTATCCCTTGTCTTTCATTCAAGTAAATGAGGGAAAAATGTGTGTGTGTGTGTGTGTGTGTGTGTGTGTGTGTATGTGTAAATCAGAAACTAATAAAACTGATTACCTGCAAGTGATGGATGATAACAGAATGGGAGGAATAGGGAATGCAGTGTTATCTGTTAACGTCTATTCTACTTTTAAAGCAAGTCATTATTTTACTCATTTTAAACAATACAGTTATATCAACAAGGAAGAAAAAAACCTAAAATTGAATATAAGCAAAAAAAAAGAACCTAAATTTGTGAATGTCAAATTTACAATAAAAGCACAAAAATGAATCAATTCAAGTAGGGCCTGAACACATTACACTGTATGCACACAGTGTATGCATGCAGAAAGGCAAAGAAATGTGGGATTTTACCTGGCTTGTTACTGGTAGTAGCATAAGTATACTGATTCAGAAATAATTTTGTTTTTATTATAGAATGCAGCCAATGATTATATGTGTTAATGTTTAGAACCAGAATTCTCACTGTGGGAGTGGAAATACAGTAAGGAATAGATGGTGTTGAAGTAGAATGGTGTTGAAGTAGAATAGACTTTGAGTCAACATACCGGGTGGGGGGAATGGTTATACGCATGAGCCAAGAAGAAGATAAGTACGGCTTTCCTTGCCTGTGTGCATACTAACACAAGACCCACCTGTCACAGTGGGCCATATATACTAACAGGAGAACATGGAGGAAAGAACATAAAATTATTAACTGTCTCCAAAGGTGACAAAAAACATACTTCTGACAAGTTAGCTTTAATTCGGTGTGGCATTTTGTGTGTGTGTGTGTGTGTGTGTGTGTGTGTGTGTGAGAAAGAGAGACACCAGCAAAGTTGAATATATTCTCATGTGTTTATTAGCTATTTGGATATTCTCTGTCCAAGTAAAAGCTATTTTTGTGTTGTCTGTCTCTTATAATTTGCACGATTCTTTACATAACCTGTTTCCAGGTTTTTGGTTGGTTTTCTATATTACAAATGTCTTTCCTCACACCATGGGCTGTAGCTTTTCTCCTAAAATGGTGTCCTTTGAAACAGTTTTTTAATCTAATAGTCTAATTTGTCAGTTGTCTTCTTTATACAGTTAAATGCTTGGTGTGTTTTGTTTTGGAATTGTTGCCGGAGTCACAGTCATGAAGATACTCTGTTTTCTTCAGGAAACCTTTACCTTTCACATTTGCATCTGCAGCCCTCTTAGAATTTTCTGTTTGTATATGGCTGGGGAGGGGTTATAGATTCTTTTTTTTCCCTTCCATATAGATAGCCAATGTACCCAGCACCAGTTATTGAAAAGATAATCCTTTCCTCCATTGCACTGCAGTGTCAGCTTTCTGATGAATCAGTTCTGGAGACCCACTGTAGAGTATGGTGATGATAGTTAACAATAGTGATTGTGCACTTGGAATTTGCTTAAGTGTTCTTAGCATTAAAAAAAAAGTAAAAGAAAAGTATGGTAGCTATGTGAGGTGATGGATGTGTTACTTAGCTTGATTGTGGTGATCATTTCACAATGTATACATACGTCAAAACATCAAGTAGTACATCTTAAATATATATAATTTTTGTCAGTTATACCTCAGTATATCTATTAAATATATATATAGCTATGCAAATAACAGATACTGTTCAAGTAAAACCCACTGATTCATATCAATCCTGACATTAACCATCCACTCTGAGTCCAGTAGTTTCATATCACAGGGTAGTCAAGGCAAATAATGGTGAGTGAGAAAATAGAAGGAAATCAGAGTTCAGGGGTCACATGAAACTTGCTAAAATCAGACATCTTTGCAATTCCAGTTGATATGTTTCACTTCCTGTCATTTTGCTCCTTTACACTCTGGCTGAAAGGAGACAAAAGTGGAGCCCTGTTCCAGCATTATCGCTCGTTATGCAGGTTATGGCTGCTGTCAAATTCTCCTCTAAGGAGCAGCCCCTCATTCCCCAGCTGTGTGTGTTATTACGGTCTGCGTATCTTCTGTCTTTCCTCCTAATCTGTCTTTCCTCCTAATTTTCGCATTCCACTTGCTGCTTCTGGGTTTGCTCTGTATCATTTCGGTGTTGTCTCTGAGTGACAAGTGAGTCTTCAACTTTCTCTCTTTTCATGAGAGTGTTATAGTATCTAAAACTGAAGAAATGCCATAATATCTTTGTGAAACTGATGGTAGTACTGTCAAACCTATGGAAAATTTCTTTAGACATGGGAATAGGGAATATATTTTTGTCAACAGGCTTATCTGTTCATTAGATTGAGAATTTCATGCAAGCCACATTTAAAGTCTTGTCTGATATTAATACTAATCAGTGTTTATTAACATTCAGACATGTCCACAACTGTTGTAGCAGCTGAGTGCCTGTAAGTTAAATTGATTTCAGTCCTTAGATACCCATTAACAGCACTGCTTCCTATTTTGGTAATGGAGTACAGTTGTTTGGGGTGTTTATGAAATGACATCTATTTGATTTATAAGTAACCTTGACTAGGAAGTCTCTGTGTGTTAGAATGTAAATGATCACCTCCCCCACTTTGATTGCCACACTGCAGCTGTGCATTCCCATTTCCAAACCGTAAGAGACCAAAAAAAGATCTGCAAACACAACAAATACTAAGTTAGAGTCTCTCAGCCTCAAGCAGATATTTTAGGGGAGATAGCATTCAGATTTGCCCTTAGCCAGCCCAAACACCACAAGCACACTAAGGGGACTGTGTGGTGATGTAGTGAAGCAACCTCAGGAGATTTTCTGGGTTCAAAAGAAATTTTTGAATTCTGGCTCAGTATGCTGACAACCTGTTCTCAGGTAAATTTTAGTCCTGAAGAACTTTAGAGCGTGACTTGAATTGTATTGATTTGAGACATTCTATTAAAGCATTCTCCAGAGCTATAGCTCTGCTCTCTGTAGAGGGCAGAAAATATCATCCTCTGGATTTCTGCCGAAGTGGGACTTAGAGTTGGTTTAGAGATTTACTGAAATCAACCTGGTTGCAGACCCTAGGGTCTTGACACCTCTCTGATTCTCTGAAGAAGTGTGCACAGAGCAAGTAGAGGGATTGACAGACTGTTCCTCTGCTTCAGTGATACTCCTTTCAGGATACATGTATTTGAATTTTTTTTTTTTAATCTTGACAGAGTATGAGTGCATTAACCAAGGAAAGATAGCTCCAAGTGCTATTCTTCCCTAAGGAGGGGTGTAGAATCAGGCAAACACTCTGAGAGGGTTCCCATTCCGATCTAAGCCCACTTTTAGATAGTAACAGTCTACTTTCTGAATTTTAGCTTAAGAATTGTGTCAGTTTTATTTTGAGTACAACAGCAGGCTCAACAGTATTTTGTAATTCAGTGTTTTATTATTCAAGGTTGAATCACAATGTCCCTTACATGGGTGTTGCAAGGCAAGTTTATTTAATTGATAGGAGAACTTTTTACGTGCCAGATTATTCTATGTGTAACATTAAAGGGGAATGTTTTTATAAGAGAACAGATTCCCATGGGTTTCATGGCTAAAGAATTATCTGGATGCTGATGTTCTGAGTGTTCCATTTTCCTTCGTAGGTAGTAATGCACTGTTTCCACAGACAGTAAATCTTTTTTCGGGAATTTTGTGAAAAGGAGGCAGATGAATGGCTATAGAACTAAGTAGGAAATGTGAATGCATGCAAGTTACATTTGGAATAATGTAGATAATAGAAAACATGTCAAGAAAAATGAGGTAAGAAAACATGTAAGATTGAAGTGCAATGACATGTGTGCATCAGGAAGATTATCCTCATAGAAAGGAAAGGAACAAAGAATGGAGCTGTTAGCTTTTGGGATTGGGAAGTGCTGACCTAAGGTCATGTAACAACAATGACAACAATAAAGCCCCCATATATTTTATGGAGCATTTCTGTGAGTCTCCATCCTGTGTTCTTTTGCATTATACCACATACCACCCACCTTACTTGTGGTATTCTTTAAAAATTGGGCCATCCCAAAGTGGAAAGATTTACATATTCAAAGCTGTTATGGTGATTGTCCTCACTCTTGTTTCGCCCTCCTTTTACCTAGATTTCTGCTTCCACCAGTTGCTAACCTTTTGGCTCTGCATTTTCAGCTTCAGTCCTACCTCTGACCCTGACCCGCATCTTCTGCAGGGTGTTGGGTGACTTCCTTTATCCCTTATCTCTCTAAGCCCTGGGCAACCAACCTCAGGACAAACCCTTGGATCCACCCCAGCCATATGAGCAGTGGCGAAGCCAGCCAAACCACTATTCACTTCCCAGATGAGTTCTTAGTTCTTGACGAAGTCCAAGACAATGATTTCTTTCCATAAGTTCACCAGCCAGGCTAGGAGACACATGCAGAATTTTTCTGAGAGGGGTGTGTGTGTGTGTGTGTGTGTGTGTGTGTGTGTGTGTGTTCATTCCTATCTGGTTTTTTGTTGTTGTTTGTTTGTTTTGTATTTGTTTTTTGGAATGGTGACTTTCATCTTTTTTAGATTTGTTTATTTATTTTGGGGGGGGTGGGGGGGAATGCAAGTGGGAGGGACAGAGGGAGAGGGGGAGAGAGTTCCAAGCAGACTCCACGCTCATTGTGACATGGGGTTTGATCTCACGACTCTGAGATCATGACCAGAGCAGAAACCAAGAGTTAGATGCTTAACAGACTGTGCCACCCAGGTGCCCCAGGAAGGGTGACTTTTGAAGAAGGAAGGAATTATATGGGTTCTCCTGGGTGGCCACTTTTTTTAGAGGAATATAATTATATTTCTTCTAGAATTACTATTTTATTCTATTCCAAATTCCCATGCTTATGGAAATAGGAAAAAGGAAGAGAAAGAGAAAGTTGTAGAGGTGTAAAAACAGGAGAGAAATTTTTATTACTTTAGGTATTAGTAATTTGCGCCACCCCCCCCAGGCACAATATTCCCATATAGTACTTACTCTTAAAACTGGTCAGGCCCACAGTGTGAAAGGTTTACTTAAATCTATTTTCTTTTTTTTTTTAAGTTTTTTTTTAAAGACTTTATTTATTTATTTGACAGACAGTGATCACAAGTAGGCAGAGAGGCAGGCAGAGAGAGAGGGCAAGGGAAACATGCTCCCTGCTGAGCAGAGAGCCCGATGAGGCCCCGATCCCAGGACCTTGGGATCATGACCTGAGCTGAAAGCAGAGGCTTTAACCCACTAAGCCACCCAGGCGCCCTTAAATCTATTTCTTGTAGTCACATACCCAGAATTGAAATATGTAATGAAAAGAGCATAGAGGTAAACCGGTCAAATTCTAGTTCACTCACTCTCTGCCTAGAAACGTCATCATTTTAAATATTGTCAGTTTCACCATTCTTACCTGTAAAAATGGAAGTTACAATTTTTGTCTAACAGGGTTTTCTAGGACTGTATGAGATAATGTATATGAAAATTCCCTACACTGAAGCCTGGCCCCAAACAGACACCCAAACATGTCACCATCTTTGTGGGTGCCAAATGAGGAAGTTAGTGCACTTTAATTTATTGCTCCCATTTTTGATGGGGATAACAGTTATCTGAGCATATTAGAATGATTCGGTTATACATTCCCACTGACTTGTTCCTTGGAAGGTGTCTTTAATAATTAGCCTTTTCCCCTCCAATCAT
Source organism: Enhydra lutris kenyoni (assembly GCF_002288905.1). Classification (NCBI taxonomy): domain Eukaryota; kingdom Metazoa; phylum Chordata; class Mammalia; order Carnivora; family Mustelidae; genus Enhydra; species Enhydra lutris. Next base: position 31,081,583 of record NW_019154103.1, read on the forward strand.
GAGACTGTGTAATATGGGTATTTCATAAACAAAAGTTGTCTTTAAGCTGCATCTACTAAAAGGGAGGGTCTTAAAAACCTGTTTTGAATTTACCTAAAGAAAACTATCAAACAGAAAAATAATCCCAAGGAAATACTGAGCTGGAATGCAGGAGTAAAAATTTGATTAAAGCTAGCTTTACCAAGCTTTGTGGTCCCTTTCCCTCTTAGGGCTCTCAGGCCCTCTATACCTTAACCTCACAGAGGATGTCATGGTTGGAAGAGGTACTTATTTGTCCCCAGACCACACAGCGAGTTTCCATACCTATTTTGTGTTTCTGGCCCATACTCCCAAGCTGGGTGCACTGGATTTCCCCAATGCAGTCTGCTCTCTTGGTTGTTGTTGACAATTAAGATTTTACAGCCTGTAGTGATTTGTTTGAGGGAGGGAACAGCAGCTTTGGGTGTCTTTTGCTGTGATTGGAGGAATGGGCTTTCAGCCTCCGTAATAATGCACAACAGCTGCTGAAGAACATCTCATTCTAAGTGACACCACATTGGAAATGGAGAAGCAGCCTCCACAGTCATTTGTACAGTCATTTGTATGATTGAATTTCCCATTTTGAGGGAGGCAGATGACATTTTTATCTAAAAACAATTTAGCCTTCTTTCTGTGTTAAGGAGGAACAAGATCTACCAGCAGAATACAAAACAGGTTATAGAAAAAGGGAGAAGGTCTTGATGGGAGGAAATGAAACAAACCAAACAAAACAATAAAGTGGGGAATTTGCATCCACCTGTTTTTGTACACAATGATAACAAAATAACTGTTTTTTTCCTCAAATTTCCTTAAATTGGCTCCACCAGAGTGATCATAATAAAGTTGGGGACAGCCAAAAGTTTAATTTGTATTTATTACATGGTTGAATTTCTGGGCATTTGAGCAGCTTGGGAAATAGGAGAGCTGTTAAGGAGAGCAGTGAGAGCTGTTCTGAGACATCATGGGTTCCCTTGCCACCAGACCTTGAGCCATTTAGAACTGTTGTCCACTGGCTGAACTCTAGCAGTGGATGGCATACTCTTAATTTGTTGTCACTACTGAGGTGGTGTTAGACCGTATTCTGTCAGTTGTGGTATCTAAATCAAAAAGGGCATTGTCATGGAGAAAATCTGGGTTGTAGATATAATTCCATATATGGTTCCAAATAATGGCATTTTGGGAGAGAATTATGAACCTGAACCACCAAATCTAATAATGTTTGCTGTAACATCTGAGCTATTTGTGTTGTGTTTTCCAGATTTCCAAATTCCTTTCTATGCTTAGTCTTTTAGAATTTCTGAGAAGTTCTTTTAAGAAAGAAAAGATCTTTTCCCCTGACTTCCCCCAGGTCTTCTGTACACCTCTATACATTTCACAGATATGGAGTCAGAGGGTTGGATACTCTGACTCCAAACTGGGAGATTTCTAGGAATCACTCTAACTACATCTTCCTCATAACCTGTTTTATTTCCTTTTTAGTTGAACATGTGTTGGACGTTCTAAGTTAACCTATATTATACAGGAGCTTATAATACTTGAGTTTGTTATGAAAATGGTTTGAATTCTATTTGAAAACCATAATGTGTTTGCTTATGCTTTAGCGAAAAGGAATAGAGTAACAAGAGCTGATTGTAAAATACAGCTGTGCTAGGTACAAAGTGGTGCTCAGGGACTCTTTGCAGAGCTAATATAGAGGTGGAAGAGCAGACTGCAACCAGATATCTAAATTCCAGAGTGTATGTATAAGTTGGTAAGATCATTCCTATGACTATTTCTCTTTGAAGGATGACTTTCTTTCTATTGACATCTCTAAAGAGCAGGAGGAGAGTCATAAAGGAAGAGGTAGCATAATAGAGTGCTCTGTCCTGGGACAACTTCTTTCCCAAAGTTTTTCCATTTTTGTCAACACCATGTGTCCTTCTTGCTCTCAGACATCAATTTAGAAAGAAGAAAAATTGTTCTATTTGAGGGCAAAAGGAAAATTGAAATGGGCTTTAGAGTCTGGTAAGAGAAAAACGTGCTTAACATGAAGTATCCTGAAATAAAATGCTTGTGAAAATAGGTAAGTGGACTGAGATTTCCTATCTCCTTATTTGGTGAGGGAATTATATTTTATCAGGAGGTACCTGTTGAGTTATACATGAAGATGGGGAAAGCATAAACTACAGCTTAGTTGTGAACCAGAGTCTCTCTATTAGGTGACAGAAACAATGTGAAATTTAGAGAGAAATTTATTATTTGATAACAAAAAACATGTAACCTTGGTAGCCATTGGCAGTCATTTCATTACCAGGAGAGAAGCCAGCCTGAAGACCAGACTAACACAAGGAAGAGGGCAGAGCCGAGGACCAGGGAAAAACAGCCAGAGCCCTGATCAAACCATGCTTGAAGCCTACATGATTGCCAACTCTTAATTACATGAGCCAATAAATCACTTTTGATGTTTAAGCCATTCTGCATGTTGTGTTACTTCCAGCCAAATACATCTTAATGGACAGAGAATTTGTTTCCAGAAATAAGGTTTTGAAAATAACAGACTATAAAAAGTGGGAGTTGTGGAGTAAGAATTAGATGGAAAGGTGCGAACACACCTTTGTTCTAGTCTGGGAAGTTGGCAGTTTTTTTCATGTGATAGCAATCTGTGTTTAACTAATTGTTTTACTATGTGCCAACTGAGGCTACTAGAAAAACTGGTAAGAAAAAATTCAATAGGATAGAATGCCACATAGTCTTCAGTATGATTCTAAAATAAAAAGACAAGCTTAGGCTTAAGAGGATTTGTACAAAGACAAAGCAGGGAGTATACACTTTCTAAGAGAGTGCCTCTCTGGAAGACTGATAATCTGGAGTCTAGCCGTGTTTAAAAAGCCCAGACAATTGCAGAAAAGGGATGCAACCCTGATCAAATTTCATCTGAAACCCGAAACATAAACGATGTAAGCTATAAACCCCCTTTCCGTGCTTAAGCCAGTTTGAGTTGCATTTTCAGTTATTGTTACTAATTTCCATTGAATTTTTACTTACCCTTAGTTACTTTCTTTAGCCAATACAAGGCCTAAAATATGTTATTGTTGTCATTGTTTTTCTTTACTTTCCTTTACTTTTCCTTTATTTATTCATTTTTTCACATCCCCATCCACCTCCTGTCTGGTAACGAGCGGTTTGTTCTCTGTAGTTAAAAGTCTGTTTCTTTCTTTTTATTATTATTATTATGTTCAGTTAGCCACCATAAAGTACATCATTAGTTTTTGATGTAGTGTTTAATGACTCATTGGTTTACTAAAACACCCAATTCTCATCACAACACGTGTCCTCCTTAATACCCGTCACCCAGTTACTGCATCCCCCCAAGCCCCTATTTTCTGTAACCCTCAGTTTGTTTCCCAGAGTCCAGAGTTTCTCATGGTTGGTCTCCCTCTAATTTCTTCCTATTCAGTTTCCCCTCCCTTCCCCTGTGGTCCTCCATGCTATTCCTTATGATCCATACAACTGAAACCATATGATAATTGTCTTTTTCTGCTTGACTTATTTCACTTAACATAATCCCCTCCAGTTCCATCATGTTAGTGCAAATGATAGGAATTCATCCTTTCTGATGGCTGAGTAATATCTCATTGTATATATGAACCACATCTTCTTTATCCATTCATCTCTTGAAGGGCATCTCTGCTACTTCCACAGTTTGGTTATTGTGGACATTGCTGCTATGAACATTGGGGTGCACGGGACCCTTCTTTTCACCACCTCTGTATCTTTGGAGTAAATACCTAGTAATGCAATTACTGGGTTGTGGGGTAGCTCTATTTTTAGCTTATTTTTTCTAAGATTTTTTTAAAAATTTATTTATTTGACAGAGAGACACAGTGAGAGAGGGAACACAAGCAGGGGGAGTGGGAGAGGGAGAACCAGGCTTCCTGCCAAGCAGGGACCCTAAGCAGGGCTCGATCCCAGGAGCTTGCCTCTTGCCGAGCAGGGAACCTGATGTGGAACTCGATCCCGGGACTCCAGGATCATGACCTGAGCCAAGGGCAGTCACTTAACCAACTGAGCCACCCAGGCGCTCCATCCATTGGATGTTCTTTCCTGCTTTATTGAAGATTAGTTGACCTTAGATTCACAGGTCCATTTCTGGAGTCTCTGTTCTTTTCTTTTGATCTGTGTGTCTGTTTTTATGCCAATACCATGCTGTCTTGATGATCACAGCTTTGTAATAGAGCTTGAAGTCAGGCATTATGATGCCCCCAGCTTTGGTTTTCTTTTTCAACAGTCCCCTGGCAATTTGGCAATTTGGGGTCTTTTCTGGTTCCATACAGTTTTAACATTGTTTGTTCCAGCTCTGTGAAAAAATGTCAATGGTATTTTGATAGGGATTGCATTGAAATCCCTATGTTGGATAAATATTGTTCTGGGCAGCATAGACATTTTAACAATGTTTATTCTTCCAATCCATGAGTATGGGATGTTTTTCCTCCATTTATTTCATAGGTGTTCTGTAGTTTCTAGAGTGTAAGGATTTTACCTTTTTGGTTAGGTTTATTCCTACATATCATATGGTTTTTGGTGCTGTTGTAAATGGAATACATTTCTTAATTTCTCTTTCCTCAGTTACATTGTTAGTGTATAGAAATGCAACTGATTTCTATGTATTGATTTTATATCCTGCCATGTCGTTGAATTGCTCTATGAGTTCTAGTAACTTGGGGTGGAGTCTTTTGGGTTTTCCACATAAAGTATCATGTCATCTGGGAAGAGGGAGAGTTTGATTTCTTCTTTGTCAAATTGAGTGCCTTTTATTTCTTTTTGTGGTCTGATTGCTGTTGCTAGAACTTCTAGTACTATGCTGAACAATAATGGTGAGAGTGGGCATCCCTGCCGTGTTCCTGACCTTAAGGGAAGAGCTCTCAGCTTTTCCCCATTGAGAATGATATTTGCTGTGGGCTTTTCATAGATGGTTTTATGATATTGAGGTATGTTCCTTCTATCTCTATACTTTGAGGAGTTTTAATCAGGAAAGGATGCTGTATTTTATCAAATGCATTTTCTGCTTTGTTGAGAAGATCATATGGTTCTTGTCTTTTTGTTTATTAATGTGCTCTGTCACATTACTGATTTCTGAATGTTGAAACAACCTTGACGCTCACCTGGTTGTGGTGAATAATCCTTTTAATGTACTGTTGGATCCTGTTGGCTAAGATCCTGTTGAGTATTTTGGCATTCATGTTCTTCAGGAATATTGGTCTGTAATTCTCCTATTTGTTGGGGTCTTTGTCTGGTTTTCGGATCTGGGTAATGCTGGTTTCCTAGAATGAGTTTGGAAGTTTTCCTTCTATTTCTATTTTTGGAAAAAGTTTCAGTAGAATAGGTATTATTTCTTCTTTAAATGTTTGGTAGAATTTCCCTGGGAAATTCTTTCCCTGGGAAAGTCCCTGGCCCTGGACTCTTGGTTTTTGGGAGGTTTTTGATTGCTTCTTCAGTTTCCTTGCTGGTTATTGGTCTGTATGGATTATCTGTTTCTTCCTGTTTCAATCTTGGTAGTTTATAAGTTTCTAGGAATGCATCTATTTCTTCTAGATTGCTTAATTTGTTGGCGTATAGTTGCTGATAATAATTTCAAATAATTATTTCTATTTCCTTGCTGTTAGTCTTGATCTTTCTCCTTTCATTCATGATTTTATTGATTTGGGTCCTTTCCCTTTTTTTTCTGGGTAAGTCTGGCCAGAGGTTTATTGATCTTATTAATTCTTTCAAAGAACCAGTTTCTAGTTTTGTTGATCTGTTCTACTGTTTTCTGGTTTCTATTTCATTGATTTCTGCTCTAGTCTTTATTATTTCTCTTGTCCTGCTTGGTTTAGGCTTTATTTGCTGTTCTTCAGGTCATTTAGGTGTAAGGTTAGGTTGTGCATTTGGGATTTTTCTCATTTTTTGAGATAGGCTTGGATGGGAATGTATTTCCCCCTTAGGACCTTCCTTGCAGTATCTCATAGGTTTTGGACTGATGTGTTTTCATTAACATCAGTTTTAAACTTTCTTTTTTTTTTTTTTTTAGATTTTATTTTTTCATTTGACAGACAGAGATCACAAGTAGGCAGAGAAGTGGGCAGAGAGAGATGAGGAAGCAGAGAGCCCAATGTGGGGCTCAATCCCAGGACCCTGGGATCATGACCTGAGCCAAAGGCAGAGGCTTAAGCACTGAGCCACCCAGGTGCCCCAATTCTCATTAGTTTAAGTGAATTGTTTAAGTGCTTCTTTAAATTCCTGGTTGACCCAAGCATTCTTTAGCAGGATGCTCTTTAACTTCTAAGCATTTTGAGTTCCCTTCCAAATTTCTTCTTCTTGTTGAGTTCCAGTTTCACAGCATTGTGGTCTGAAAATATTCAGGAAATAATCTCAATCTTTTGGTATTGGTTGAGACCTGATTTGTGACCCAGTATATGGTCTATTCTGGATAAAGTTCCATATGTGCTCAAGAAGAATGAGTATTCTGTTGTTTTAGGGTGAATGTTCTGTATATAGCTACGAAGTCCATCTGGTCCAATGTGTCATTCAAAGCTCTTCTTTGTTGATCTTCTGCTTAGATAATCTGTCCATTACTGTGAGTGGAGTGTTGAGGTCTCCTACTATTAATTTATTATTATGAATATGTTTCTTTATTTTGGTTAATTGGTTTATATAATTGACTTCTCCCATGTTGGGAGCATAGATATTTACAATTGTTAGATCTTATTGTTGGATAGACCCTTTAAGTATGATAGAGTGTACCTGTACATCTCTTACTACAGTCTTTGGTTTAAAAATCTAATTTGTCTGCTATGAGGATTGCTACCTCAGCTTTCTTTTGAGGTTCATTAGCATGGTAAATGTTTCTCCATCCCCTCACTTTCAATCTGGAGGTGTCTTTAGATTCAAAATGAGTCTCTTTTAGATATATATGGATGAGTCCTGCTTGGTTTACCCAATCTGAAACCCTCTGTCTTTTCTTGGGAGCATTCAGCCCATTTACACTCAGAGTAACTATTAAGAGATATGAATTTAGTGCCATTGTATTGCCTATGAAGTCCCTGTTTCTGTGGATCTTCTGTTTTGTTTTGCTTTGTTTTTTCTGGTCTATGTGACTCTTGGGGTCTCTCTTTACTTACAGAATCCCCCTTAATATTTCTTGCAAGGCCAGCTTGGTGGTCACATATTCTTTCAGTTCCTACCTGTCCTGAAAGCTCTTCATCTCTCCATCCATTCTGAATTATAGCCTTGCTGGATAAAGCATTCTTGGCTGCAGGTTCTTTTCATTTAGCACACTGAATATGTTTTGCTAGCCCTTTTTGGCTTGTCAGGTTTCTGTGGACAGGTCTGATGTTATTCTGATGTTCCTCCCTCTGTATGCAAGGAACCTCCTCTCCCTAGCTTTTCTCAGGATAATTTCTTTAGCTGTAAAATTTGCAAGCTTCACTATTATATGTTGAGATGTTGATCGATTTTTATTGATTTTTGGAGGCTTGCTCTGTGCCTCTTGGACTTGAATGCTTGTTTCCTTCCACAGAGTAGAAAAGTTCTCAGCTATGATTTACTCAAATATACCTTCTAGCCCTCTCTCTCCACCCCCTCAGGGATCCCAATAATTCTGACATTGGAACCTTTCATGGCATCATTAATCTCTCCAATCTTTTTTGCATGTGCTGTTAGCAGTTTATCTCTGTTTTCCTCAACTTCCTTCCTTTCCATCAGCTTATCTTCTAGATAAGAATTCTAATTCTCTCTCCTGCCTCATTTACCTTGGCTGTTAGAGTATCCTGTTTAGACTGCCTCTCATTCATAACATTTTTTAGTTTGTCCAGATTAGATCTCATTTCTGTTCTTAGAGATTCTGTATTGTCAGTAATGCTTTTTTCAAGTCTAGCTATTGACATTATGATTGCTATCCTGAATTCTGTCTCTGATATCTTGCTTATTACCATATCCATTATTTCTGTGGCAGATGACATTGTCTCTGTTTCTTTTCTTTGTTGAGAGTTCCTCCTCCTAGTCATCCTGTCAGGGGATGGTTGAGTGATCGAGCAGTCTAAAATATCAACCATGACCCAAGCAAGATGCACCCTAGCAAAATCCAGAGTGGTCAGAAGCCATCACTGAAAAACAAAGCCAAAAAGAAACACAAGAATAAAATTAAAAAATTAAAAAATAATTTTTAAAGGGGGATGGGGAAACTAATCTCTCAGTGTGGAAAAAACAGGGTGTTTCTGTTGTTCCTGGGTGTATTCTGGTCTGTATGTTGGAGGACGCTACGTCCCAAAATTACAAGGAAAGTAAAACTTGTGTGTGTATATATATATATATGTAAAATTGAATAGGGTGAAAAAAGGACTAAAATGAGGCATATATGTATAAAAAATACAGGTTTGAAAAAATACAACTTAAAAAGCAACTATGAAATATAAGTTGATATAATAAACATCTAGTTGAAATGAGGGGAAGGTAAAAAGAAAAAAAAGGAGAAAAAGCATAAGAAAAAGAAAAGGAGAATTTTATCTGAAAAATAAACAAGTTGTGAGGTCACACCTAGAACTCAATATACATTTTCCCCTAGCGTTGGGATTTTACAGTCTTACGGGATCCACAGGATTGTCATCCACCTGTTCTTCCAGCCTGTCTTGGGGAAGGGCCTGCTGCACTGTTTGTCCGGTAACCCTGACTGTCTGGAGTTCCCCTGCCCCCCTGTCAGGGGGATGGGCTTAGTGGAAACAGATTTTTTTGTGTGGCTTTTGTTCTCTGGGGGCTTTCTGCACCTCTTCAGAGGATCAGAGCAAAATGGTCACAAAGAAACCTCTGGCCCAGAGCAGAAAATTCGCAGTCTGCCCTCTTTAATAAACCCTCCAGCACAGTTTCCACTTCTGTATGTGCCATGGAGAACCACAGCCTCCAGTGGTGCATGCCCATAGCAACTCTCTCAGAGGTAGACCCAGGGGCCTGGGAGTGTCACTGCCCTTTGTGATTCTTAACTCGCAAGTGGCTGCAGGCTCATATGCACCCCTGAAGCTCCTGGATCATGTCTGGGTACCACTCTAATGTCCTTTCCAGGTTGCTACTGCCCTGCGAGTTTTTGCCTGGTCATGGATCCAGGTTCCAGATTTTTTTAGGCTGCTCAAGAAAAGACCAATTATCAACCATCCAGGCTCATGGTTTATGGCAGTTTGACCTGATAGTTACCTCCTGGGCTTAGTGACCATAATCTGCTTCCCAGCGACACTGCTTAGGCCCTTTACTAGTTCAGGAACCCTCTTTTGCTCTGTAGTTCCTCGTATCCTGAGACCATAATGCCCTATTTAGAATTCTGCTTTTTCATTTCCAGAGCCTCTTTCAGAGAAGGATGTCTCTCTAGAGCAGATTTCTAAGGGTTTCTAAGGGTTCTGGTGTTATATCTCCAGGAGCCAGGTTATGGAGGCTCTCTCCCCCTTCTGTTTATCTTCCAATTATCTCCCTGCAGATTCACCACTTTGCAGGTCTTACCTTGCAAAAAACAGGTGCTTTTCTGCTTGTTAAGATTCAGATATGTATTCTTACATCTCAGGCTGATTTTGTGGGTGTTCAAAAGGGTTTGATACAGATATCCAGCTAAATTCAGGGGACTGGTTGAAACGGGGTCCCCTAACCCTCCACCATCTTTCCTCCTTCCTTGTCATTGTTTTAAAATCTTTATTCTATTCTATTGTTTTTGCCTTTTCCAGGAGACTCAAGGTTTGAATATTCTTATTTTGAGTGCCTGACTTCTGACTGATCTGAAAAAAATGGATGAGCTAAATACTACACTGCTTGAATAGAGTAAATTCTTAAACCATGTAATCACAAATTTGAATTTTGAAAACAAACCTGAGTTTGTACTTTATCAATTACTGCATGATAAGATCATCTTCATTGAGGCTGGCTCTGGACAGATCTGGTATTTGAATCATGAACCAGCTGTGTCTTATTGGTGTTGGCTTGTGATTTGATCCTTGCCTTCCCTGGTTTTTACTGAGGGCTTGGTAATTTTCTCACCCAGAAAGGGGCTTGGTGAATTTTCACCCAGCTGGCCAAACCTGGGGAATATAGTTTTTCATCTGTTTTTTGATCTTCAACTTCTCAATATACACCTTTTCTTTCCAACCCTTTTTTTAAAAAATCCCTTCTAGGATAGTCATAACAACTATGTGGTAGTCTCTTTCCATTTTCTTAGCTAAAGCAACATTTTCCATGGATACTGAAGACTTCAGTTGTAAAGTACAGAAACACAGTTCCAGCTACCTGAAGAAGGAATTTCCTGGTTCACATTACACACCATAGAAAATCTGGGATCTGACTCCATGGATGATTGGATAGAAGACTCAAAGGTCAACAGGACAACCTCTGACTCTGTCTCTGAATTTCTTCTCTGCTTCTTTCTGTATGTCAACTTTGGTCTTTGAGGCTAGGTCCTCACAAGTTTCTAATGATGTCCAGATTTAGGCTTACATCTTGGTAAGTTCTTAACTAGATTTGAAAGAGTGTTCTTCCCTGCCAGCCCCAGCTGGGAAAATCCTGAGGAAAGGCTCTCATTGGCTTGACATATATCACACACTCTTAATGTAGTCACTGTGGCCAGGGGGAAGGGATACAAGGTTTGGCTGACCTGGGCAGGGGTCTACTTCTCCTGATAGAGTATGATGATCTGCATCCCTCAAGAGAGTCACATGGCTGAAGTGAGTAAGGAACAATTCCCAAGGGAAGGGGAGAGGGGAACAATCTGTGCAGTAGTGAGGTGAGTGTGCATAATAATATAATTGGTGACTTACATGCAATAGATTCTCAATAAATGCTACTAAATGGATGGATTAGTCTTGAGTTCTCCAGCTTTAAAAATGGTTTTTACTTATTTCTTTTAGTCTGGAGGTGACTGTTTAAACTTTGTCTCATCCCTATTCTCAGTCTGAGGTCTTTCTGCCTAACTTCTCAAGAAATCTTGATGACTCAGAAATAAAGCTACCAGTAAGTCAGGACATTTACTTGTCTCATTCCTTCTGCAAATTGAAATAGGTTCTCTTCCTCAATCTTTGCTACCCCCAGCCTCAACTCTTGGCTCCCCCTTGAACTTTGTGGTTTCCTCAGCCACAGTTAGGAGAGTTTTCTAGAAGACTTACCCTGTATTCCAGATGCAAGATTTACTTATGGTATGTAAACACCAATGGCAAAAGTACAATCACACGTATAGCCTACATTTAGGAATCTAGATTACTAATCACATGGGGATTCCTCCATTTATTGCAAATCCCTGATGTGTTACTGATGACATGTTCAGAATGAGTACTTCCTGAGTCCTATTTCTAACCAACAATAAACATGGAATATCCTGAAGCCAGTTTTTGAGGGGTTTCCTCATTGAATTTCTTGCCAACTGACTGCCTTATTACAACACAACATGTGGAACACAGACAAAGTTCCGGAAGAGTGATCATTAGTTGACTATAAATAACCGGGAGACAAACGTACGCTGGAAGCACAAGGAGGATTAGCTTGACAACTAACGTGACAAGAAAAGAAGCAGAAATGGATAACTGCTTCCTTCTTAATGGTAAAAATTCAGAGAAATAGCATAATTTCTCAATGTCTTACAAATAAGAAATTTTATTCTAAAAAACAAGGCAATAAAAGCTTTGGGAGAAAAGGAGACTCAGAATCACACCATCTTGCAGCATAACTACAAACAAGAAACTCAGATAATTTCAAATAGAAACACATGGTTTACAGCATTACCACTGCTGTCTGAAACCAACACAAGAATTTAAAATATTGATTCTGGCAACACTGGTATGACTTTCCATTACAGCAAAGTTACTGAAATGGAAACATGGACTGCCGTTTTGCAAAAAGGATAATCTCAAAAATATGGCCATGTTGAGAACAAGAACATGCAGACATTGGACTCTTTATTTCTTCTTTATTATTGCTAGATTCTCAGAATTCACAAAAACAAAACAAAATACTTCATTAGCATTTACTAAAATGGAAAAAATAAGAATCTCCTATCTGGTATGTCAGATTAGTCATTGAGAAAAATGCAAATTAAAACAGCTTGTGGGGGAAATGTGATATTCTGTGAATGTATCTAACAAGTTTAAAAAGGAAAGTGGTAGAGAATAAAAAGAAACTTATAATATTAATAGCTGACATGAGTTGTCCAAAAATATCTGTCAGGAACTTGTGCGCTGTGAGCTTCATAGCTGATCACTGAAAGTATCATATCCTCTTTTATTAAATAATACTGATTTATGGTTAATTCAAAACACTAAATTTTAATTACTTGTATTTTTTAAAAGATTTTATTTATTTATTAGAGAGAGAGAGATCACAAGTAGGCAGAGAGGCAGGCAGAGGTGGGGGAGCAGGCTCCTTGCTGAGCAGAAGGCCCCATGTGGGGCTCGATCCCAGGACCCTGAGATCATGACCTGAACTGAAGGCAGAGGACTAACCCATTGAGCCACACAGGCACCCATTACTTATATTTTTTAAAGCAAAATATATTTCAAGACAAAATAATGAAAACTAAAAACTCAAGATAATTTCAAATGCCAAACCAAATAAACTGTTTGTGAAATTAAGGCTGTTTTTCCCCAAAGAAAGTCATATTTTAAATGCACATGTACGGTATTTCTGTCATTGTAAGAAAGGGTGTGAATCTTGGGATTCATGTCTAGAAGATGACATAAATGAGTATTGGCATTTCCTCATATAATTCCCAATAATCCAAAAAAACTGAAGGGTGGGGGGGTGGGGATTAAAATTAAAAGAAAGAAAGACTTCGAACTTCAGCAGTCATGGAGATGATGGCTGTGACCAAAGCTACAGCATTCATAGAAAGGCAGTGGGAAAAGGAGTGACGTGTTGTACAGGGGCTTTTTATATGGTGCCCACTTGCACTGGTTGTATGAAGGGAAATCATGAATTGATTTCAGTAACGTGTGAATTCCTGGAACATTTGCCCTCGAAGAGACCTTTGATGGGCTCTCACCCCACACTAGACAGATAGGTAGACCAAAATGGGCTGGAAGGTTAACTCCACGTACAGCATCTGTTCAACTCTTGCTGGCTGATGACCATTTATAGGTGAGAGCTCTAGTTCTCAGCACCACAAACACAAAATCTCTGGGGGCCCTGCCCCTGGAAATGAAGCATAGGTTTAGTTTCCATTTTACAGATTTTCATTTTCTGTCTTTTAAAGAGTGGCTTCAAATCTGTGCTATAGAAAATATGTGCTTTGAAGAAATCTAGCCAAGGTTTTCCCTATAACTTGCATTTTGGATTAGCCCATGGACCATAGTGAATTTTAGAGGTGAATTATAGAATCCCAGTATATTTGCATTTAAAAGGCCTTAGAAATCATTTAAAAGCCTATCCTTTTTTTTCACTTATTTTATTTTATTTCTTTTCAGTGTTCCAGAATTCATTGTTTATGCACCACACCCAGTGCTCCATGCAATACGTGCCCTCCACAATACCCACCACCAGACTCACTCAACCCCCCACTCCCCTCCTGTGTATTCATCTGTTGATGGATACTTGGGCTGCTTCCATAATTTGGGTATTGTGAATAATGCTGCAATAAATATATACGGGTGCACATGTCTCTTTGAATTAGTGTTTTTGTGTTTTTGCAGTAAATAGTATTGTAATCACTGGATGGTATGGTAGTTCTATTTTTAACTTTTTGAGGAGCCTCCATACTGTTTTCCAGAACGGCTGTACCAGTTTGCTTTCCCACCAACAGTGCAAGAAGGTTCCTTTTTCTCCACATCCTCATTGGCACTTGTTGTTATTTATGTTGTGATTGCTATTCTGACAGGTATGAGGTGTTATCTCATTTGAGTTTTGATTTGTATTTCCCTGATGATGAGTGATATTGAGCATCTTTTCATGAGTCTGTTGGCCTGCCATCTGGATGTCTTCTTTGGAGAAATGTCTGTTCATGTCTTCTGCCCATTTCTTGACTGGATTTTTCATTTTTTGGGTGTTGAGTTTGATAAGTTCTTTATAGATTTTGGATCCTAGCCCTTTATTGGATATGTCATTTACAAGTATTTTCTCCCATTCAGTAGATTGCCTTTTAGTTTTATTGATTGTTTCCTTTGCTGTGCAGAAGCTTTTTATTTTGATGTAGTCCTAATTTTTTTTTAAGATTTTATTTATTTATTTGATAGAGAGAGATCACAGGTAGGCAGAGAGGCAGGCAGAGAGAGAGGGGGAAGCAGGCTCCCCACTGAGCAGAGAGCCCAATGCGGGGCTCCATCCCAGGACCCTGGGATCATGACCTGAGCCGAAAGCAGAGGCTTTAACCCACTGATC
>NW_019154103.1:31096043-31201418 GCF_002288905.1 Enhydra lutris kenyoni
TGTTTCCTTTGCTGTGCAGAAGCTTTTTATTTTGATGTAGTCCTAATTTTTTTTTAAGATTTTATTTATTTATTTGATAGAGAGAGATCACAGGTAGGCAGAGAGGCAGGCAGAGAGAGAGGGGGAAGCAGGCTCCCCACTGAGCAGAGAGCCCAATGCGGGGCTCCATCCCAGGACCCTGGGATCATGACCTGAGCCGAAAGCAGAGGCTTTAACCCACTGAGCCACCCAGGCGCCCCGATGTAGTCCTAATTATTATATGTATTTTTTTGCTCTTATTTACCTTGCCTCAGGAGGTATATCTAGCAATACATTGATTCCGCCAATGTCAAAGAAATCACTGCTTATAGTCTCTTCTAGGACTTTAATAGTTTCAAGTCTCACATTTAGGTCCTTGATCCATTTTGAGTTTACTTTTGTGTGTAGTATAAGAAAGTGGTTCAGTTTCATTCTTTTGCATGTGCAGTTTTCCCAGCACCATTTGTGGAAGAGACTTTTTCCCATTGCATATTCTTTCTTCCTTGGCAAAGATTAATTAACCATATAATTATGGGTTTATATCTGGGTTTTCTATTCTGTTCCATTGATCTGTGTGTCTATTTTCATGCCAGCTTACGATAGCTTTGTAATACAACCTAAAGTCTGGAATTGTGATACCTCCAATTTTGTTTTTCTTTTTCAAGATTGCTTTGGCTATTTGGGGTCTTTGTGGTTCCATACAAATTTTAGGATTGTTTATTCTAGTTCTATGAAAAATGCTGTTGGTATTCTAATAGGGATTGCATTATATCTATAGATTGCTTTAGGTAGTAAGGACATTTTAACAATATTCATTCTTCCAATTCATGTGTGTGGAATGTCTTTCCATTTCTTTGTGTTGTCTTCAGTTTCTTTCATCAATATTTTATTGTTTTCAGGCTATAGGCCTTTAACCTCTTTGGCTAAGTTTATTCTTAGATATCTTGCTTTTGGTGCAATTTTAAATGGGATTGTTTTGTGAATTTCTCTTCCTGCTGCTTTATTGTTAATGTCTGTATCAGAAGTCTTGTACTGAAGAGGCTGGTAATGTGGACTTTCTGTTATCACTCCCCACCTCCATGAGTTTGGAAGCTCCCTAAGAAGACAACATAATAGAGATTTTCATGACAGAAACTGCTGCCAGACCCTGATTGGTCTTGCTTGGCTCTAACTTCGTATTTCAAAAGCGCAAGTGAGCTCCATGTTTGAAGACAGAATTCATTCATTGTGGAAACTGCCCTAGGAAGGTTGTTGAACATAGGTCAGTCAGTTGAACAGTTGAACAGTCTTTCCTCTAGTCCAAGGGCATCCTCCATTAGGCACAGCTCAGAATATTCACATGGGTGGTATACTGGAATGTTCAGGCTCTAAGGTAAGAAATGCAGAGTGGTAGTGGGGAATTTGACACTGGAAAGGACAAATGTGTGATACTCACTTGTTAACACCTATAACTGGGCCTGAAATTACATACATCCTTCAGTCTATGCATAGGATTCAAACCATGACTTGAAAAGTGTTTAGCATTAGCAAAGGACATTGTCTACTCCCAGGATCCCCACTTACCTATACTCTTCTCTCAGGTTAAGCAAAGGTACTTCCCCTTGTGCCTGGTGACCTTCCCATAGCAACTAGCTCCTCTTCTTCCCCTGATCCCCCTAGCCTTCCCTCTGTACTAGGCAGAGCTGAGTTGAGTTATGGCCAGTGCCTGCCTAGAAAAGGAAATTAGTTTGGTTTTGAGTGGCTTCAGAGGATGAATTTAGAGCCATTCAAACAGACTGGAATCAGCATGGGCTCCCTTGTTGTATATTCACCTTTTGATCTCTATAGGGTGGAATGTAAATCTAGATGACCACTGACTGTAGACATTGCTGAGGAAAAGATGGGCCTCTGGCTTTCTCACCTTTCTTTCAATGCTAGTCTATGAGTTAATGATGTCTTTTGTTCATTTAAATCAGTTTAATACTGGATAGAACTTGGGAATTGCACAGAAATAAGCTAAAAATGAGGTAATTATTGAGACGTTCACATCAAATTTATTCCCTAAATGTATGCAAAGAGACAGGGGAAAGTCTAGGCAACTCAGAAATAAAAGATATTTCCAAAATACTTGTGATCAGAAAATGAATTATCAGCATCCATTTATTGGAAGCACAGAAAGATGAACACTATTTGGCAGATATTCCCAGCATTGTCTAAAAATGAAAAACAAGACCAGAAACATTTAGCAAATCCTAAGGATGTATTTGTGAATATGTCATTCTTATGAACTGGTGAACTCTAGAGTCCTATGGTTTGGTGTATGAGGACTGATTGCTTTACTTAAATTATACAAAGGTTTCATGATTACAGTTTGCTTGTCTTTATGGATTTCTCCTAGCAATCCCCATTTTTTGTAAGAAAATGCAATCAACAAATAAGTTCTTTTCTCTTCAAAAATCTAAATGTTAGGTAAGTAGCAATTTTTTTAGATTTGAAGAGACTTTCTCACTTCTACTTGTATAAATAATTCAAGAGTTACTGTTGTAATTTTGGGTCTTTTTTCCCCTTATTTCTTAGAGAAATCTTCTGTTTGTGGTTGAATGATTGAGGGAGAGTAACTGCTATCTTCCTGGCTATATCTAACCTCTGAACCAAAAATTTGGTGTTCTCCCTTTGAATTTGTCACAGCTTACATATTTGTTAATCCACAATGTTTTGTACACTGAAATCCAGAAACCTCAGAAATAAGTCTTGCTTTGTTGTTTAGAGGCTTCAGGGTAATAGGCAGCAAGTTTATGCAAATTCCATTACATTCTGGACTGTGTACTAGCTCAGGTGGGAAAACATCACAGGTGAAATGCAGGGGAAAAACAGAACTCGCCATAATAACCAGCACTGCCACATATGATATTCTAGCACAAAATTACTACAAAGCTAGCCTTAGTCAGAAAGTCCTGGATTGAAGGTGCCAGAAAGAAGGGTGGGGATGGGTCCCAAGTGAGGACACATACAATTTGCATGTATTACTTCATTTAATCATCATATTAACCTCTACTGTTTTATAAATGAGGAATCTTGTGTGTCAAGAAATGAAGCAACTTGCACAAAGAACTAAGAAGTGACAGCAGCAAGATTAAATTCTTGCTATAATTTCAGGTTCAGGGGAAGGAATTTACTGAGAGGACAAGTTTATCCTCCTACTGACTGACTCATGAAATTTTGTTGTTTAAATTAAATGAAATTTAGGGGCGCCTGGGTGGCTCAGTGGGTTAAAGCCTCTGCCTTTGGCTCAGGTCATGATCTCAGGGTCCTGGGATTGAGCCCCATATT
Organism: Enhydra lutris kenyoni; assembly: GCF_002288905.1. Classification (NCBI taxonomy): domain Eukaryota; kingdom Metazoa; phylum Chordata; class Mammalia; order Carnivora; family Mustelidae; genus Enhydra; species Enhydra lutris. The sequence goes on from NW_019154103.1 coordinate 31,099,371, forward strand.
GGGCTCTCTGCTCAGCAGGCGACCTGCTTCTCCCTCCCTGCCCCTGCCTGCCTCTCTGCCTACTTGTGATCTCTCTCTGTCAAATAAATAAATAATTCTTATAAAAAAATTAAATGAACTTTATATAGTGGTTTTCCAAGTACATTCTTAGAAAAACAACTATTTTTGAAGCTTTCATGGTTGTTCAGTGGTTCTGGAATGTTTTATTTTAGTTTCATTCATGAAATGGAGTTCCACTGTTGATAAAATGCTTGTGTTATAAACCAGTGCCTAGAAAATCATGAAATTATCTGTTTAAATTATTATCAGTTAATTTCATATGTAAATGTAATGCATTGCACCTTACAAAGGAAGGAATCAATTAGGAAAAAAAACCCTCTCTTTTGTTACTCTACAATTAGAATTCTGTCACCGTCTCATTTGTCGCCTCTTTTAAGCAATATTTATTGAAAGAATTCGTGTTCTTTGATTACATCTGAACATGCTCTCTTCAACCCACTACAGTCAGGGTGCAGTATCAGTCATGTCTTCTCTAGTTTGTCACTACTTTATTGGCCAAATTGAACCAGCCAAATTCGAGGTCTTTTTTTTTCTTTCTCTCATTTTATGTGACCTCTCAGAAACATTCAGCATAGATGACAGCTCCATTCTGCAAACCCTTTCCTTCCTTATCTTCGAGGATACCACATTCACCTGGTGTTCCTTTTGCTTCCTTCCCTAACACCTTTTTCTCAGTGTACACTGCTGATCTCCCTCTTCAGTTTGGCCCCTAAATATCGGAGAGGGCTGCACTGTCCTCTCTGTTCCTCTTAGTCCTCCTCTTGAGTCCACAGACTTAAATATTATCTACATGCTGAATAACTGACCCCTACCTTTAATTCAGATTCATATATTCAGCCTCTCACTTGATATCACTACTGAGAAGTCTAACAGATCCTACATTTAACATGCCCAAAATAAAATTCCTGATCTTTCCCCTCTCAAACTATCCCTTGTCTATTCTGGCCCATTTTGGTAAGTGACAGCATTGTTTACCCAGTTGTTCAGAGTGAAAACATGGGAGACATCCTTGACTCATTTTTCCTTTACTTCCTACAGCCAATTTTATCAGCAAGTCCTCTCAACTTTATCTCCAAAATATATCCTTAGTCACTTTACCTATCTCCAACACTCCTGTTGATGTTCTAGTCCAAATAACCATAATTTCTCATCAGTTACTATCCTACCCTTCTGCTTCCAGTCTTCCCCCTTCTTGAATAATCTATTCTCCATACCATTCATAGCTTAAGGATTCTCAACCACAGCACTACTGATATTTCAGACTAGCTGGTGTGTCGTGGGGGTTATCCTGGGCATTATAGGATGTTTAGCGGCATCCCACTGGATGTTAGTAGGGCTCCCCAGTTGTGATGACCAAAAAGTATCTCTACACATTAACAAATGTTGCTTGCGGGGGCAACAAAATCACTCTATGCTGAGAACAACTGCCTGGCCAGAACAATTTTTATCTAAAACATGAATCATGATTGATTATGATATAAATATTAAAATAAAAAATGAAATAATAAAGAAATTATGTCACTTCCCTCCTTCAAACCCTCCATTACTCCCCCTGTCTTTCATCATGTCTAGGAAGGCTCTGCATGATCTAGCCCCATGTCAGCTTCAGCTTGACTTTAAGGTCCTCATTGGCCTTATTTCTGTTCCTCACATGAATTAAGCTCATTCTCACCTCAGGGCATCGTACTTCCTATTCCACCTAGAATGCCTCTCCCACAACTTCTGAACTTCTTCCTTGCTCCTTTCTCCACATATTGGATTCAGCTTTTTAGCAAGCCCTGCCCTTACCACTCTACTCTACATTTTCAGATCTGCTTTCTTCATAGCGTCTATAGTTACCTGAATTTAGTTTACGTATATATTTGCTTGTCTGTCTCCCCGCCTACAACATAAAGAGGAAGCCTCTAGTCTGTTGTATACCCCTGTTCCACCTCTGGCACTTAGAGCAGTGCTGTGCACACAGATTAAGGCCAGAAAATATTCATTGAGTTTTAAAATTTTTCATGTCTTGGCTTAACATACTGATACGGTTATGTGTGAAGCTTCACAGTCTAATGTTTGCAAGTGTTTTTAATAGAACAGGTTGCTAGTCACACAAAGCTCAAATGAATTCCTGTGTTTGATGAGACAAGTGTGGAGAGTACCTTAGAGTAGAGTAAGTAAGGAGAGTTCCTTACCTTTGGTAAGGAAAGCTGCCAACATGATTGGATTGTGACTGGAGCCCAAATACCAATAAATAAAGTTTGGCAAAGTTAACACCATGAAATTCATCTTTTTCAAGTGACCTAGGCTGTGTTGAAACCCCTTCCCAGAGGTGAAAGCCTAATGAATCTATCTATTGTGCCATTGAGCCTTCTGTTTGATAGAAGTTTTGTCAGGGGAATGAGGTATTGACGTTTTAATGTCTGTGGATTATGTTAATGTGCTTAACTATATTGATCTGTTCAGCATTCTGTACTTGCTTTGGCTGCCATCCCAAAAACTCCAAGAGAAGGAAGTGTCCAGATGGTCATAACATGGTCTATGAAAAGGGATCAAAGAAGTAGCACATCACTGTAATTCATAAAATATTAGTCATCAAATTTTGACACCTCACTTAAGCCACAAGCCTAATGGGCAGGTGCTTAATGAGCTAAATTAATCCTACCACTGACAAAAACCCATGTGTGTGACAAGAATGAGGACTTTCCAGCCGACCTGCAGTCTGGGAGTGACAGAGAAGTAACTTTCCATGGGTGGTGAGTCCTTGGGTTCTGCCATTCAGGCAAGGACCTCAGAAGTAATGCACGAATGGGTCACACAGACAAGAGGCACAGAGCACGGGCAGGTCCAGACAGGCCTGGTAACAGAACCAAGACAAGAATTAGTGGAATGAAAAGTACTCAGGGTCTGAAATTGGGTGGCTCTAGATTAACCCCCCTGTTCTGCCAGTTACTGATAATTTAGCATGCCTACCTGTTGGTTACTTTATTTCCTTATACCTTTATTTTTTTCACCTGTAAAATGAAGGAAATAATGTTGCTTCTCTCCTAACATGGTAAGAGAATAAACTATGCTAATGTAAAGTACCTGGACTAGAAGAGGCATACAGGTCTTTCCTTTTTTTTTCCCATTCCCTTCCAGACTTTGTAGCGTCTACTCTAATTAAGACACTATGTGCATTACCTACCTGACCTTGAAACAGCAAAGACCTTCAAAGAGGGAGCCCAGAGTCAATCTTCTGTTCTTAGCAGCTTTTGTCAGCTGCCTCAGAGGAAAGATTAGCCTATGTGAGTTGCTGACATTGAGTTACCCTCTGTTCTGTAAAGGTGATCTAAGGTTTGGCAGGAGCTGTTGGGGAGGGACTGCTTGGGGAGCATCTGTGCCCATCTGCCAGCCCACAGGAGAAGAGCAGGGAACAGCAGACCCCTGTCCTGCCAGGCTGATCCCCATCACAGATGCCACAGACACTTTACAGCCATTATAATAAACGCTGAGTCTGCCAGCCCTGGCTTCAAGAGACGAGGGGATAAACAATAGCTAGCAGATTAAATAACACGGGACATTTTATATTCAAGTTTGAGAGTTTAGTAGAAACTGAGAGCATCATAAATAAAAAGGACTGCAGTAGACTTTAATAAAGCAAACAGACCAAGGAGTCATTCATTTACAATATGAAGGATTTGTTTTCCAGGGCAATCATGCAAAAAGGCTTAGCCTACCCTGCAGATGAAAAACTAGCTTGACCCTATCCTGCCCAGCTGAATGAACTCCACAAACAGGATTTTCAAAGTGCTCTTTTTCAATTAATGTTTTAATATTTTGAGCCCTTTCATGGAAATTATAGCTTTAACTATTCAAGATGACTTAGCGACTGCCTGATTTACAAATGCACCCAAGCAATGCCAATGGCCTTTGCAAATTAGATTTTTAAAATAATTCACATGGTGGCTTTTTAATGTACTCAAGTGCTTCCCATATGCCGCCTTCTAGCCTCATTCTGAAGCACAGATTTTTCAGAGCCTAGTACACATTTCAACCTTCTTTTTTAGATAATTTCAACACCACTTTTCTTTATCATGTAATGAAAAGAGAACCACAGGGCTCAGGATGAGGAGATGTCAGTATTAAAACTTCCTTCCCATTGAGTCTCAGATCATCACCAAATCTTCAACCCTCTCTCATCATTTTGCTTCTTATATTGTTTCTGTAGGGTCTTGCTGTTTTGATCCACTCTATACACTGTGACAAAAGTGTTTTAAAAAATAATAGTAAAAAGTTTTATTTATTTATTTGTCAGATAGAGAGAGGAGCAGACTCCCCCTTGAGTGGGGAGCCCTATGTGGGTCTCGATCCCAGGACCCTCAGGACCATGATCTGAGCCAAAGGCAGACTGACCCACCCAGGCACCCCAAAAGTATTCTTAAAACATTGCTCTTACCACATTGTTCCCAGGTCAGGAGATATAAAAGCACCCTGTAGCCTCTAATCCAAACCTTCAACTCCTCATGCTGAATTTCCCCTCCCATTTTAAAAAATAGACTATTATTTATTTATTTACTTATTTATTTTTAAACACTTTATTTATTTAACAGAGCGCAGAAGCAGGGGGAGCTGCAGGCAGAAGGAGAAGCAGGCTCCCCTCTGAGCAAGGGCCCCCATGTGGCACTCGATCCTAGGACTCTGGGATCATAACCTAAGCAGAAGGTAGACACTTAACTGACTGAACTACCCAGGCGTCCCAAAAAATAGACTATTTTTTCGAGTAGTTTTAGACTCATAGCAAAATTCAGAAATTATAAAGAGATCCTATACATTCCTTGACCTCACACATGCACAGCCTCTTCCACTATCAACAATCTGCACCAAGTGGTGATTTGTTAACATTGACACATTATCACCCAAAGTCCATAGTTTATATTAGGGTTCACTGTTGATGTTGCACATTCCTTGCACATTCCAAAGAATGTATCCACAAATGTACAATTATGTGTATCCACCACTGTAGTGGGATATAAAGTAGTTTCACTGCCCTAAAAATCTTCTGTTCCCTGCTTATTTTTCCCCTGCCTCTTCCCTAATTCCAGGCTACCACTGATCCTTTTACCTTCTCCATAGTTTTGCCTTTTCCAGAATGTCATAAAGTTGGAATAATACATCATGCAACCTTTCCAAATTGGCTTTTTTCACTTAGTAATGTGCATTCAAGTTTTCTCCATGTCTTTTTTTACTTTTTAACGCTGAACAATATATTCCATTGTCTGGATGTGCCACAGTTTATTTATCCATTCATTTACTAAGGGATATCTTGGTTACTTCCAAGTTTTCACAATTATGAATAAAGCTGCTGTAAACATCTGTGTGTAGGCTTTGTACGGACGTAAGTTTTCATCTCATTTGGGTATATCCCAAGGAGTGCAGTTGCTGAAATGTATGACAAATATATGGTTGGTTGGTTGGTTGGTTGGTTGGTTTTTTGTAAGAAACCACCCAAATTGTTTCCAAAGCGGCGGTTCCAATATGCATCCCACCACCAGTCAATTAGAGTTCCTCTTGTTCCACATCCTCACCAAGATTTGGTGTTGCCAGTGTTTGGGGTTTTCTTCATTCTAATAGGTGTGCAGTGTGACTGTTAAAACCCCTCTTTCAGTTCACCTTGTCTTTGCAAATTTATTTTTACTCTTCTCAAACAGGAACATCCTACTGTTGTGTAGCTTGTGTTCTGGGCTCCCACGGGCCTCTGTCCCAGCTCTGTGCTTTTGCTCATGTTTATCACCACATGAAAGTCTACCCTCTTCTTCTGTGCCAAATATATCTATGCCCTTCTTTATGGGATCTTCTTGACTGCACCAGACATAATTTTTTTCCCTTTGCTATGAATTTCTCTAAAGATATTGTTCTCAACCCAACTAATAGCTGGGTTCCATCCCCAGAGATTCTCATGTTATTGAGCTGGGTGCAAGGACTTTTAAAAGTCTCCAGGTGACTCTAAATGTGCTGCTAATGTTAAAAACAAGCACTAGGACTTACAGTCCTCAACGGACAAATACTTTACTGTATACTAAGTACATTGTAAAATGAATATCAACACTGGTATTTTTTTAAAGCTCCCCAGGTAATTCCAATGTATAGTTAAGGCTGAAAATCACTGGCATTCCACCTTACAATTTGCTTCAGTATTATCTATCTTATCTAGCTAACTAGATTGACAGTTAATAAATGGTGTTTCTACTTTTTGATTGCTGATCCCATTCTACTCCTCCATCCTTAACACATGCCATAATACTGAACACACTACAGAAAATAGTAAATAAATATTGGGGTGCCTGGGTGGCTCAGTGCGTTAAGTCTCTGCCTTCCGCTCAGGTCATGATCTCAGGGTCCTGGGATGGAGTCCTGCATCCGGCTCCCTGCTCAGCAGGGAGCCTGCTTCCTCCTCTCTCTCTGCCTGCCTCTCTGCCTACTTGTGATCTCTCTCTGTCAAATAAATAAATAAAATCTTTTTAAAAAAAGAAAATAGTAAATAAATATTTAAGTAGATAAGTACTTTCTGGTGGCCTGTTGATTTTTCCCCATCTAGGGTCCATGGATTAGAGGCATGATCACATATTTAAATCTCAAATGGGTTACTGTCCTTGCTCAGATTAAATTCCCATCCCACAGCCAAAGGCTAAATATCCTCTTGGAACTGCCCTGCAAATAATATATCCCATCTTTTAGAGCAGAAACCATCTGAGCAAGTGTAAATGATTTATTACAGCCTATTATATCACTGAGGAAAAGAAGAATGTCAGTAAGAGATGAGGAGAAGACATATTTGAATTTACTTAGAATTTTTTGTTTTGAGGATTTTGCTCCTGCTTGTTCTGTGGTTGTGTTATGATGCCATTTATACCAACTGCTACTTAAAAAAAAAAAAAAAAGATAACAATAACATAAGTAACAAGACAACACATGCTATTTGCTGGCCTACCTGCACTGAGTTTCTAGATTTTTCTTACCCACTTCAGCCCATCCTGAAAATATGATTCAGCCATCTAAAAATTAGTCTTAATTCTTTCTCAGGTGCAACGTATATCTGGAAAAACCCATTGATGATCAGTCACAGCAAAGTTTCCTGAGGATGAGTTCTTTCTCATGTAATGAAACCACAAATTAGCCCATTGACTCAGTTGCCTGCAGTAGTGTTCAGACTTTGCTTTTCCCAAAATTTACCTCTTTTAAAGTTTCTTGTTCAGTGTGTTACCAGACCAGTAAAGAAGGGTTATTTTGTGAAAATATATTGCTTTCAAGGATGCAACTGATGTTGAAATGAACTAAGCTCATCAAAATGCAGAAGCCAGGTTCTGATTTAGGAAGATGACTGAAAACCTGTATTTATTTCTCCTCTCCAGTGTCCCATAGAAATGACAGTAAACTGTGAAGTGTGTAAACCTGGCGATTCACAGACCTGTACTCCTGGGGCTAATAATACATTATATGTTAATAAAAAAATAAAATATTATAAAATAAAAAAATACATATATATAGTCTTGTAAAAAAAAAAAAAGAAATGACAGTAAAGATATTTGAAGAGGGATAAACCCAATAATAATATGTGAGACTCATCCTTTCTTTTCCTCTTTCAAAAAAATAATCTCCCTCAAGAATCCTTTACACATTTCTCTAAAAAGAGATTGTAACATTTCCCATTACCATAAGGTTGTAGAAATCCTTCCTCTTCTTTACCATTTATATATGCTCTTGTAGGCTATACTGCGGACCATATATCAGCTATACATTATAGCTGGCTTGTCTTTGATGGGTCAAGCTTTAGACTGTCTGCTTTACCCACAATCTTTTTCAGAAGAGATCATCCCTAAAGGGGCCTCGCTGTTGTATATGGCCCCAGGAGAATGAACCAAGGTAACCAATCAAATCCACTGGCTGGGGACAGTTTAGGGGGCAACATGTGAGCTTTGGCTAAATAGATCTTTCTCAAGGAGGTCTGCACTTACGGCATTAGAATGAACCATTAATTTTGGGAACAAAGTGAAGCACGCAGAGGGAAGGTAAGACACTGAAGTCATAGATACTCAGGAGGAATGAAATAGAAGTGATGTAGAAAAGAGAGGAAAAGTAGAGAGAAGGTAGTTAGAAGCAGCAGAAGCAGTAAAAATAGAGATAAGAAGTAAATGAATGTGCCAATAGAAGCTGAAGGGGCTTTGGGGAATCCTTTTAAAGAGGACGGCCTTGGTCAACATGCTTCTTTGGCTTTTAGACTTTCATGAAAATGAAAGTCCTATACACTAAGAATGTCAACGCAGGAAGAGATAAGAAATCTGTTCCTTGCTTAAGCCACTATAGATGAGTTTTCCACTACCTAAAAATGAAAAATTTCAGGTGATGTGTCCTTTCTTTTTATCTTTGTATTTATTTGTTGTCCTTTGTTTTTTAACTCTGGACTTCAATGCATAGAATTGGATTTACCTTAAATTTAAATCTTCGTTAATGGCATACTGCCATCATTGGTCCATTCATAGCTCTCTTTCATTTTCTCTCTCTCTTTTTTTTTTTAAGATTTTATTTATTTATTTGACAGAGATCACAAGTAGGCAGAGAGGCAGGCAGAGAGAGAGGGGGGTAAGCAGGCTCCTGGCTGAGCAGAGAGCCCGATGTAGGGCTCAATTCCAAGACCCTGAGATCATGACCTGAGCCAAAGGCAAAGGCTTTAACCTACTGAGCCACCCAGGCACCCCTCTCTTTCATTTTCTTTTATTTCTTAGTAATACCCACAAACCACTACACAATCCAAGAATTAGAACGTTAACAATGATTTGAATCTCCCATGTCTTCCTCCCCATAGCATGCTCTTGCCTTCTTGACAGAAATAACCATTTTCCTAAAATCAGGGTTTACCATTATCTTGCTTTCTTATTCCTTATATGAATGTATGCTTAATCAAAATATTTATTTAATTGTTTTTGAACTTTGCTAAAAGGGCATCATGTTGTATATAATCTAAAATTTGCTTTTCTCATTTAACAGTATGTTACCAAGATTCATATATACTATGCCTATAGTTACAATTCATTCATTTTCACTGTTGCATAATATTCTCTACTTAATGTGTACATTTCCCTGTTTCTGGGCATTTTGGTTGTTTCCAGTTTTTGTTTGGTTATTGCTATTACAATGTTGCTGTAAACATTCTTTATAAAACTCCTGGTGCATGTTCCTTTGGGTAAATACTAAGGAGTATAGTTTCATGCCACAGGGTATGTGAATGTTCAACTCTACAAGATAATGCCAAATTATTTTCCAAAGTAGTTGAACCAGTTTATACTCCTAGTTGCAATATATGAAATATGCTGTTGCTTCATCTTCTCCAATACACAGAATGCCAGATTTCTTAAATTTTGCCCAAAAAGTAGTGATAAAATAGTATTTCATTGTGGATCTTGATTTTTTTAGCAGTGAATATGTGTTGCTTATGAAATCAGGTAGAAACAGTAAATATTTTAGTTCATAAATTCACATTACATACATATAAACCCTAAAGTTAGAAGTTCCCTATGCTTCAGTGTCAGTAAGAAAAACATTTCACAATGATATTATGAGCTGAATGTGAACAAGGGCATAGACTATGTAGAGTTTCTTTCTAAGCTGCTTACCAAGACAAATATACATTCTCTGATTCTTTTTTCCTGCTTAATAGTAAAGCAGCTCTTCAAGAATATGTAGCCTGTGGCATTAAGGGGGAAAAGAAAGTCTGGATTTCAGTCCTAGGATTTCTTTTGAATCCAAAGTCTGATTCCATAGGTTGTGTTTATGTGACATCAAAGTAACTATTTTAACTTAAGGTGCAAAAAGTGTCTGTGACATCACATAGAAAAGCGACTTGAGGCACTGGATTATATTTTTCATGTTTAACCACTCCGGCTAGCATTTATAGAAAGAGCCCCTCTTCAGTCAGACTACAATGTAGTTATTTTCCTCTTCCATAGAAGGGCTGAAAATTATTTAGAAGATCAACTGGCAGGTGTTATATAAACACCAAATGCAAGTGAACATTCCTTTCATATAGTGCCGTAGTAAAACCAACAAGGCTCAAAGAATTGCAGTACTCCAAAGAACACAATACAAAAGCCTCAGAAATACTGATATTATTAGTGAAATAAATCTACAACTTTGAATTTGAGGGGGCAAAAACAAACACTAAAATGATAAGGACACCAAAAAAAGAACAACAAAGTCTCTATGTAAAAGGAAGCAACCAATATTAAAGTAAATAAAATGCCCTCCTATAACCAGAAGTACTGCTGCTTCCCACAGGTTCCAACTAAAGTGTTTTTATGCTGCAGAATTATAGTTTACAGTGGCTTGTGTGGTTAAGAAAGTAACAGTGAAAATGCCTATCTCCTGGAAGAAACAAAAGCCAGGTCTAATGTAGGAAGGATAAGCTGTTTCCTATTATTTTCCTCAGGACTTAAAAGTCAATTCAATCCAACAAGTGTTCACTTGATTTCTATGTGGGAAGGCCCCTCCTTTTTAGTTTGACTTAATTCACAAGAACTTACTGAGCATCTAATGTCGGTCCCTGGTGAAGGATGTTAAATCTTTAATGGCACAGAAGACTCAGTGGTGGTGGGGGGATTCAAATGGGGATAACACTACGTGGCTGAAGGGCAGAAAAGACACCAGATGGAAGTTAACACCTGAAAGAGACCTTAAAAGATCGGGCTGGTGGAGATGGCTGCAGACTGTGTTCTAGATAGAGCAGTGGGAGCAAAAGCAGAAATGTGTAAAATCATTATACTTTAAGACAAGAGCAAATAATTTAACATAATTGTAGAAGGGTAGGAGGAGACGTTCAAAAAGATAAATGGAGGCAGTATTGGTCAGAAGCTCACTGCAGTGCAAGTAAAACTGGACAAAGCTCGGAAAGGCATGCACTGGCCCACTTCCCTGGAAAGACAAGGGATGCTCTGGCTTCAGTAGAGCTGGATCCAGGGACTCCCATCTTGCTCTCCACACTTCACCTCTCTTCTCTCTGTTGGCTTCATTATCATGTTATACTTGTTAACTCCTGGCAGCTCCGATCTTTTATCATTGTTACACCTAACAGTTTCCACAGAAAATGAGCTTCTTTCTCAAATGTTTAGGCAAAAGCCTCAGAATAGAGACTCATTGTTCTGATTTAAGTCATTTCTGCCTCTCCCTGAACCAATTACTGTGTCTTAGAGGGTGTCATTTGTCCACGTCTAGAGCCAAGAAGAGGGATCAGTGCCAACCAAACCAAATGTATTAGTGAGTAGGGGGTCCCCACAAGGAATCTTAAAGGCACTTACCACAAAAGAACTGGCTTCTGGGGAGGAAAATTTGCAGATGTCCCCTCCTACGAAGCTATTTTGGGGGCTCTGAAACCATGCTGATGAACACGCACCTGATTCAGCAGTGGAAGACCATTAAACATTTTTATGAAGAAAAGTACAATGATTAGAGCTGCCCAAGAATGATCTGGTCCAGGATGGAAGACAAGGAAGAGGTGGGAGTGACTGAAAGTCAGACAAGAGATGAGAGGAGCCAGTGATAATTGTCTGAAGAATAAAATGAGGACATGAACTAGAAATGTTGGCCCTGATATTTGAGAGACAGTGGAATAAAGAGACATTTTGTAAGTCGCACCAATTGCTTATTGGATGAGTTCTGTGGAAGAGAATGAGGCATCAAAGATAATTGTGTTTTCAAATCTAGTCAACTGGAGAAACGGGTGTCAGAAGTTATTTGAGAATGAAGCTAGTTTAGCTTGTCAGTGCTGAGTTTGAGGATAAGTGGTTCTCCCAGTAGAGATCTTATCAGACATCTGGGAAGTGAAGTCTGAGTAAAATCCAGAAGCCAGATCCAAACAGTGGGAAACACCAAGATAACCCCAGAAGGCAGAAAGGTCAGGATAAACAAGAGCATTCTGAAGCAGGGAGTGACCAATCCAAATGCTTCTTATGTTTGTGGCCAGAAGTTGTGTGTAGAGTCCCAGCAGGTATTGAAGACAATCAATGGCCTGGGGTTTTTGCCCAGCTGGTCACTGTGGATAAGTAACGGAGACAAGGAAAGAGTACAGGGCAGATTATGTGACCAGCTGATTCTTTTCTTCATCTCTCCCCTAACAATTGAAAATTCTTATTTCTTCCACTTTCTTACTTTTCAGTCCTTGTGTATAGACTAATCCTCCAAGTTGGTTAGCCAGTCTGCAGATTGTTTTCATTCCCCAGTCTCTAGTTAGTTGTTGTCAGAATAGCTCCTCTGTGGATTATCAGTTTCCCCATGTTTGTAACATTCATTCCAGTGGCTCCTGTGAAGGAAGCCATCTAAAGTTGGACTAAGATCTCTGCTAAGTATCAGAGTTGCTGGGTGACTGTGACTGAGTTACTAGCCTTTTGAAACCTGTTTCCTCATCTGAAAAAGAGTTAGTAACATACCAACTTCATAGGGTTGTCCTGAAGATTAAGTGAAATATATGTGTATAGAAACAATAGTGTTGTGTTTAACTTGCCTGGTTTTGTGTCCTAGTGAAAAATAATTGGCAAGTGACGAGTTCAAGGCTGGAAAAGTATTCAGTCTTTCTGTTCTTGAATTTTTCACTTCACTCATTATAGGATCCTCCTCCACCTCCAACCTCCCTCCACCCCAGAATCACATGGACACACTTTGAGAGTCTTATGGACAGTCTTCATTTCCACAGGGACATTGTGCCTGAGCAGAAGGAAGTATGTGATCCCTCCCCTTTCACCTTCACTGTGAGCACAGTGAGGCTATTGTCATGGTAAAGGCCCTCATGAGGTTCAGGGTGTGCAGAAGCAGAGGAAGGTGGAAGGACCTTCCAAACCCATGAGCTGCTATCTCTTTTTCTCAACTTTCATGAATAAATCAGAATACTATTTTAGCATTAGTGCTAACCAAGAACATAGGGGTATGATGTAGGTAGGGGCATATTGTCATTAGATGTACTGTAGGAAGGAGCCTGGCACATAATAGAAAAGGGGCTGGGTGCAGGTGTGGGAGTCTCAGAGCCCTGGGGGGAGGGTGATGAGCTCAGGTGTACAAGTGGCCTGGGAAGACAGATGATGAAAGGGAAGTGGTGCCATTTGAGAGAGGCAAAAGGCAGGACTTTCTCCTTTGTCCCTTTGCTACAGATTAGAGTCAAAGTCTACATCCTCCTTGTCTTTTAAATATTGTGGTATCTTGACAAAAGGAGTAAAGTAGGAGGATGTGCACAGCCACCGCAGGTGACATTGGAGGGGACTGGGAGGTGTGTGTGTGCTGCAGATGGGGAGCAATTCCTCATTCCCACTGTGGGACCAGCCAGCACCAAGTGTATGCGAAGGAATGACTCTTTAATGAATCTTGCTGTTTTGAAAAGGCTGTTCATCTGTCAGGCTGACCAAAATAAATAGAAGCCCTAAAGAAAAGCCCTTCTCTTCAGTACTCTGATTACAGCTGGCGCTGACGTTCCACAGAATGTAATGATTTATTCAGCCTAAAGATGACTGGCTGCAGGGCAACAGGGGGATTTTCTTCTGCAAGAATTTCTGTTACGGCCTTTTTTGACCCTTCACCCTGGTGATTGAAATTTAAAAGTCAAATGAATGCATTTGCCATGAGTTATTGAGTTTTCCTACCCTACACTTAGCATAGCTTGCTATTTGGGGGAAAATAGGATAAAGGGCTCTGTTCAGTCAAATGTCTGAATTAATGATCTCCCCAAGCATCTTGGATTTAGATGGTGGATTTGAGGATATAGAGAACATGGGTGTTTTTAGTAAGGGATGCAGCTTTACTGGGGTTTGTTAGAGAGAAGCGTATCAGCACATCGGTGATGAGACAGAAATGAGGAAGGCAACTGCAGCTGGAGAGGTGATTTTAGGCTGTTCCAGTGAATTGTGGTTTCCAAGCCCTCTCTGCTCCTGCTGACCTGGTTTCAGGAATTGATTCATGAAAGCAGCAGCCTGGACCTTACCAAAGAGGGTGGTAGAAAGATAAATTGTATTAACATTATATATGCCAAAACGAATCTGGAGATTTAATTGAAAAAGAATGGGTATCAGTTAGATCTTGGGGCAGACAAGGCCAAAAGGAATCATAAGGTAGTTCTTTATTTTCCTGAAATTGCTTTAGAGATAGTTTTTATATTTAAGCCAAAAGTTTCCAGGATCGATAGTGATCTGACACTACAAGAAAGGCCATGTCAGAAAGCCAGAGAAAATGAATGTATGTTGTAATAATATGTGATATACAAAAACCTATGCACTTGGGACCAGCCTGTGGTTGGCATTGTTTTTTTCTAGCTAGAAGTTTTTCCCTCAAGCTGTCAAAGTCAATGACACAGCAATTTAAAGATAGCAAGGCTAGAAATACAGATATCCATATTAAATAGCTGGGACACACAGCATAACTCAGAGAACAGTGTCTGATTGGAACTAGGAACACCTTTTTCTAAGATGGCTGCTTGAGCAGCCATGACCACAACAGCCTTCCACTGGAAGGATAAAGAGAGAGCTGAGAGGCTTCCTAAAATTCTCTCATCCACTAAGCATCCCTACTATGCGTCAATGCCAAGAGACTATACATAGAAGCAAGGTACTCAAGAATTTGAAAAGTGAGAAAACACATAAATAGCCATGGTGTAATACATAATATGGTAAATATCATAAGCATACAATAATCTCACAGCTTTCTGGCAATCTTTGGGACCCACTGAGCTGCTGAGCGACTGCCTGGCAAATCAAGATATGACTATAGTATCCGGCAAACATTTGTTCAGCAGCACCCATTAAGAAGTAAGCCCCAAGGGGCAAGGAATTTAGTGTGTTTGGTAAATTAGTATTACTGTTGCAGTAAGAACAGAGACAGCAACAGTAACAGCTACTCCTTATTGAGAGCCTATGATGTCTAGCACTGTGGTACAGAGTTTTCAAATATTCGCTCATTTTAATCTTTCACCAGCCTTATGAAATAGATATTATCCCCATTTCATTGCTGAGGAAACTGTGACTTGAATTGGAAAAATCAACTTGCCTGATGTCACACAAGCTGAAGGATAGAGGAGCAAAGATGAAACCTGAGCCTGCCATTGAAGAACAGGTAAGAGGGCATGGCCACAAGGAGGTGGCCAACCGACAAGAAACATGGAAGAAAAGTACGAGATTAGTTTGATGCAAGTCACAGGGCAGGTCATGGTATGACAGCTGTGCCAAGCCCATACAGGAGAATCGTAGATAACAGAGAATGTTCCTGCTGGATAGCATCTGGTCTAAGGCTGCTCACACTTTAATGTGTATATGAATCACGTGGGGGTCATTTTAAAATGCAGACTCTGAATTCAGCGTTTCTAGCAAGCTTCCAGGTGATACGATGCCCTAAGCAAAGGCTTCAATTTGAGTAGTAGGAGCCATCCATTGGTCTCAGATGCTGATCTAAGAATCAGTACTCAACAGTCTACGAAGTCCAGAGTTAAATGAAAACAATAAAGGTAACAAACTGATTTTTTTATATAATTTTATTCAGTTTTTTCTTGTTATTTATGTTGTTATAATTCACTTTATTTGCAACACAATTTAAGATAGACTATATGAATATCAGAGTTAATCATAGACTAAAACTCTGGCAACCCTATGTCGGTCTCCAATTTTTTCTTTTTTTTCCAAAAAGCCTAGGAACCATTAATCTAATCCAAACTCTCATTTTATAGGTGGAGAAGCTGAGGTGTAGAGTGGCAAAGTGCTTTCCCAATCAATAGAAGATGCAGGCTGAGAGTCTCCTGGCCCTGAAAGTAAAAGCTAAGGCTACAAAAATAGTTACATTAAAATACACTGCAGAGAGCATTACTTAGTCACATTGAAAAGACTCGATTTTGTAGTACAAGCAAAGACAAATTATGGAATATTTTGATAAGGGGAAGTGACATAATGAAATGATAAGTTGGGGCAACTGGTCTGGCAATGAAGTACAGCATAAGTGCCTAGAGGCAAGGAGATGAATTCAGAATCTAATGCCTGATTACCTTCATCTATAAAATAAAATCTAAGATGCCATCAGTTATAAGAAGTAGTTATATACCCCCCAAAAAGAAAAATTCCTATCAATAAAACTACAACAAAATGATTTATCATTTTGGAATATTATCTTATGCATATTGAATTGCTCCTGTATAGTTATTTAGATATTGTTTTCATTTTTATTGTATATTACTCTTGAGCATTTATAAAAGTAAACTATGAGCCAGATGGATGGTTAAAGCCATGGTTCCCAAAATATGCACCAAGCCACCTCAAGAAACTCACAGCAGGATCATGGGATATTTTATATTTTCATGGGAAACACAGTGATCCTTGGACATCTGTTATTCCTGGTGCCAACAACGAGCTTGAGGTTATTCATAATTTTAACATTAGGTCAGGCTACATTCTATATTCCTTTCAGTATTTTGTGAAGCTGGAGTATTGGCAGTTGCTGTGAGAAAAAAACAAATACTGAACTTCCAGTTATGAAATAGATAAGTCATGGGGTTTAATGTACAGTGTGGTCACTATAGTTAATAATGCTATATTTGATATTTAAAAGTTTGCTTAGAGAGTAAATCTTTAAAGTCCTCCTCACAAGGAAGAAAATTATAAATATGGTGATGGTTGTTAACTAGACTTATTGTCATGATCATTTTGTAATATATACAAATATCAAATCATTATGTTGTACACTTGAAAATAATATATGTCAATTATAGTAATAAAAAAGCAAATAATGCAAAATAATGTGGAATAGGATTAAGAGTTGTGCAGTGCCCAAAAGCATACCTGCCACATTAGAAAGTAATTCTAGTTATTTAAGAGTGAAACAAAATTGGGGTGCCTGGTTGTCTCAGTGGGTTGAGCCTCGGCCTTCAGCTCAGGTCATGATCTCAGGATCCTGGGATCGAGCTTCACCTCGGGCTCTCTGCTCAGTGGGGAGCCTGCTTATCCCCCTCTCTCTCTGCCTGACTCTCTGCCTACTTGTGATCTGTCAAATAAATAAAAAAATCTTTTTAAATAAAAGAATGAAACAAAATATTATTTTTTCAGATTTCCAAATGGCTACTAAATTGTTGGCCCTAAGTATTTAATAAATACAACTGTTAGATATTTCTTTTGGCCTCAGGCTGTGAAAAAGAGCTGAGACCCTAGAAATGCAGTTAACCAGGGAAGTTTAGGAATCTGTGGGTTGAGATGTTCCTAAAACTTCTTCACATTCATAGAGCAACTCTTCTGGATCACTCTTGTGATTCAGAGTCTGCACCTCTGTTTTATCTATACATTATCTTCCGTGCCGTCAGATGCATTGGTGATGCCTCATTTTCTAAAGAGTGTTCCACTAGAGTCACTGCAATTTTTTTCAAGCCCCTTTCATTCTGAAAATTTTGTTTATGGAAAAAAATCTCGGGGTGTTTAATAGAGGTTTTCAGATAATAGTCAGGGCTCATATTCCTTCCTTACGCATTCTGTTAGGAGCTAGCAGTCGAGAACAGTGAATTCCATTCATACCACCAGGAAAAATATGTCAGACTGAGCTAACATAGTCCATGACGAATGCACTACAACTGTTCTCTGACCAATAACAACTGTAAGTTGCGACAGAGTGAAAAACCTATTTCACTTGCAAATATGTTAAAATGTGAGAAAAGATATGTTTATCAACAAACCAACAACATGTATTGCTATCTATATCACATTGTTACAGGAGTTGAGGTAATAATGTGGAAAGATGATCTGTAAACCATAAAGCACCACCAAAAGTATTTTAATGAGGGACCAGGTGATAAGGGCCTGAACAAGGGTATTAAAAAAAGGCTGTAGGAGAGGGGCTACTCTGGGGTTGAAGCACTGAAATAGAATCAATAGAATTTTAAAATCAGAACACAAAGTAGGTTGCTCAGCAAGTCTCAGGCTAAAGAAGACTGTCCTGTAAGTGCTTGATGAAGTAGTATGAGAAATGTACGATCCATCTGGCAGCCCCTTGGTCCTCCTTGTTATAATCCCATTCCACAGTTAGAGCTACAGACTCAAGTTATGTGCTCCTGACCCTGATGTTTATCCCATGGTAAAATTTAGTGTCCTTGATAAAATTATGATGGAAAGGAAGAAAATGTTCTAGATATTTATAGCAAGTCACTTATATACTTCATTTTTAAAAAGCAGTTTAAATTTGTAGTTAAGGTATAAATTTACCTGCTTTGGTAGAAGCTGGCCTGGATTACAAGTTCCCACGAAACCTTTTAGTAGCTGTATGAACTCAGACCTCCAAACCTCAGTTTCCCTCTCTCATAAAATAGGGCTAATTATAATATCAATCCATATGATTGTAATGAGAATTGAATGAGATAAACCATAACTCATAGTGCTTAGCTTAGGTTTAATATTTAAGTGTCAAAAAGACAAAAATACTTTAGTTCTTTTGTCACCTCATGGCAGGGTTGGAATACTTTCTCATGGGAATTTGTTCCCATGCCTAAAATTTTGTTTTGAAAAGTTTCATGATGTATCAATAAACAGAAGCAAAAGTCTATCATATGTAGGCTCTTTCCACTGATTCCATCTTCACTAGTTTGCCATAGTGTATGTTACCATCATGTTTTTTACAACTCAGAATCCTTCTACCTGGACATCTTTCTGCTCTTGACTCACTGGAATCTATTCTTCACCCTTATTTTTCTTCTTTTTCTTTTTTATTTTTATTATGTTAGTCACCGTACAGAACATCATCAGTTTTTGATGCAGGGCTTAATCCCAGGACCCTGAGATGATAACCTGGACTGAAGGCAGAGGCTTAACCCACTGAGCCACCCAGGCGCCCTGAGATTGTCTTTTGTCCATTGCATATTTTTTTTCTTGCTTTGTCGAAGATTATTTGACCATAGGGTTGAGGGTCAATATCTGGGCTCTCTGTTCTGTTCCATTGGTCCATATGTCTGTTTTATGCCAGTACCCTCTCTTGGAGAAGACAGCTTTGTTATATAACTTGAAACCAGCTTTTTTCAACATTTCCTTGGTGATTTGGGGTCTTTTCTGGTTCCATACAAATTTTAGGATTGTTTGTTCCAGCACTTTAAAAAAGTGACAATGGTATTTTGATTGGGATGGCATTGAAAGTATAGACTGCTCTGGGCAGCATAGACATTTTAACAATGTTTATTCTTCTGATCCATGAGCATGGAATATTCCCTCTATCCTTATACTCTGAAATGTTTTAATCAGCAAAGGATGCTGTATTTTGTCAAATGCTTTTTCTGCATCAATTGAGAGGACCATGTGGTTCTTCCCTCTTCTCTTATTCATTTGTTCTATCACATTAATTGATTTGCAAATGTGAAACCACCCTTGCATCCCAGGGATAAATCCCACCTCATTGAGGTAGATAATCCTTTTAATGTACTGTTGGATCCTATTAGCTAGGATCTTGTTGAGAATTTTGGCATCCATATTGATCAGGGATATTAGTCTGAAATTCTTCTTTTTGATGGGGTCTTTGCCTGGTTTTGGGATCAAGGTAATGGCCTCACAGAAAGAGTCTGGAAGTTTTCCTTCTGTTTCTATTTTTTGAAACAGTTTCAGGAGAATAGGTATTATTTCTTCTTTGGATGTTTGGTAGAATTCCCCAGGGAATCCATCAAGCCCTGGGTTCTTGTTTTTTGGGAGGTTTTTGATCACTGCATCTATCTTGCTACTGGTTATTGGTCTATCTAGCTTGTCAATTTCTTCCTGTTTCAGTCTTGGAAGTTTATAGGCTTCCAGTAATGCATCCATTTCCTCTAGGTTGCTTAACTTACTGGTATATAGCTTTTGATAATAATTTCTGATGATTTGTTTCTATTTCCTTGGTGTTAGTCATGATCTCTCCCCTTTCATTCATAATTTTATTACTTTGTGTCTTTTTTCTTTTGGATAAGTCTGGTCAGTAGTTTGTCAATCTTTTTAACTCTTTCAAAGAAACGGCTTCTAGTTTCATTGATGTGTTCTACTATATTTCTGGGTTCTACTATAATTCATTGACCTCTGTTCTAATCTTAATTATTTTCCTCCTCATGCAGGAGGATAGACTTAATTTGTTGATTCTCCAGTTCTTTAAGGTGTAAAGATAGTTTGTGTATTTGGGATTTTTCTATTTTTTTGAGTGAGGCTTGGATGGCTTTTGTATTTCCCCCTCTGGACTGCCTTTGTCATATCCCATAGCTTTTGGACCAAAGTGTTTTCATTCTCATTGGTTTCCAGGAATTGTTTAAGTTCTTCTTTGATTTCCTGGTTGATCCAAACATTCTTGAGCAGGATGGTCTTTAACTTCCAAGTGTTTGAATTTCTTCCAAACTTTTTCTTGTGACAGAGTTCCAGTTTCACAGCATTGTGGTCTGAGACTATGCAGGGAATAATCTCAGACTTTTGATATCAGCTGAGACCTGATTTGTGACCTAGTATGTAGTCTATTCTGGAGAAAATTCCATGGGCACTCGAGAAGAATGAGTATTCTGTTGTTTTAGGGTGGAATGTTCTGTATGTATCTATGAGGTCCATCTGTTCCAGTGTGTCATTCAAAGCTCTTGTTTCTTTGTTAATTTTCTGCTTAGATGATCCATCTATCGCTGAGAGTGGAGTGTTGAGGTCTCCTACAATTAATATATTATTATCAGTATGTCTCTATTTTGATAAACAGTTGGCTTATGTAGTTGGCTGCTCCCACGTTGGGGGCATAGGTATTTACAACTGTTAGATCTTTTTGTTGGATAGACCCTTTATGAATGATATAGTGTCCTGTATCTCTCACTACAGTCTTTAGCTTAAAATCTAATTTGTCTGATATGAGAGTTGCTATCCCAGCATTCTTTTGAGGCCCCTAGGCATGAAATATAGCTCTCCATCCCTTCACTTTCAATCTGGATGTATCTTTAGGTTCAGAATGAATCTCCTATAGACAGCATATAGATGGGTCCTGTCTTTTTATCCAGTCTGCAACCCTGTGCTGTTTTATGGGAGCATTTAGGCTGTTCCTGTTGAGAGTGATTATTGGAAGATATGATTTTATTGTCATCCTGTTGCCTGTGAGGTCCTTGTTTCTATAGATTGTCTCTGTAAATTTCTTGTGTATACCACTCTTGGGGCCTCTCTCCTTTTATAGAACCCTCCCCGCACCCCCCCCCCCATATTTCTTGCAGGGCCAGCTTAGTGGTCACATATTTCAGTTTTTGCCGGTCTTGGAAGGTCTTTATCTCTCTATCCATTCTAAATGACAGCCTTGTCAGATAAAGTATTTTTGGCTGCATGTTCTTCTCATTTAGTACCCTGAATATATCTTACCAGCCCTTTCTGGCTTGCCATGTCTCTGTGGACAAGTCGGACGTTATTCCAATGTTCCTTTCTCTGTATGTAAGGAATCTCTTCGCCCTAACTGACCTTAAGATGGTTTCCTTGGTTTTAAGATTTACAAGTTTTACTATTACATGGCTGGGCATTGGTTTGTTTTCCTTGATCTTAGGAGGGGTCCTCTCTGCCTCTAGGACATGAATGCTTGTTTCATTTCCCAGATTAGGTGAATTCTCAGCAACAATTTGCTCAAATATATCTTCTGGTCCTCTTCTTTCTCCACCCTTCGGGGATCCCAATCATTCTGACATTGGAACATCTCATGGCATCATATATTTCTTTAATTCTGTTTTATGGATTTTAAGCTGTTTATTCTAGGCCTCCTCCTGTTCCTTCTTTTCTATCAGTTTGTCTTCTAGATCACTAATTCATTCTTCTGCCTCATTAACCCTGGCTGTTAGAGAATCTAGATTAGATTGAATCTCACTGACAGCATTTTTAAGT
This sequence comes from Enhydra lutris kenyoni, assembly GCF_002288905.1. Taxonomy (NCBI): domain Eukaryota; kingdom Metazoa; phylum Chordata; class Mammalia; order Carnivora; family Mustelidae; genus Enhydra; species Enhydra lutris. The sequence goes on from NW_019154103.1 coordinate 31,121,273, forward strand.
TCTGCCAGGTCACCTCTCATTTCTGCCTTTAGAGAATCTATGTTGCCATTAATGGTTTTCTCCATCCTAGGTATTGTCTGCCTAACTGTTACCCTGAAGTCTATTTCTGACATCTTGCTTCTATCCATTTCCATTAGTTAGTTGAGTGGTAGAGATCACAGTCTCTGAATTTTTCCTATATTGGGGGTTCCTATTCTTAGTCATTCTGCTGAGGGGTAGTTGAGGGAATGTACAGAGTCTAAATTACTGACCACAACTGAAGCAAGATGCACCTGTTTTGCAGGGACCTTAAGGTTGTTGGCCTTTTGTTCTTCCAGCCTGTCTTCTGGAGGAGGGGCCTGCCACTCTGTTATTTAGGCAACCCTGTTTGGGCAGAGTTGCTCTGCCCCCTGTTGGGGGGTGGTTGGAATGGGCTCAGTGAAAACCTGTTTTGGGGGGCTTTTGTTCTCTGGGTGCTTTCCGTGGTGGCTTTCTGCATCTCTTCCCAGAGACAGAACAAACTGACTGTATCCAAATGTCTGTCTCAGAACAAAGAGATTGCAGTCTGTTTTCCAGAGAGCCCTCCAGGCCACACTGACTCTGTTTTTGTCTGTGCTGTTAAAAACCACAGTGTCCTAGGTTGTGCCCCCACAGCAACATTCCCAGCCCTCACTTCCAGGTCCAGGCACGTCTCTATCCTTTGTGCTTCTAAAAACCGCAAGCTGCCCCAGTTTGCACACGTGCCCCTGCAACTCCAGGTTTGAGTCTGGAGGCTGCCCTAAAGTCCTTTCCCTCCCACTACTAGTCTGTGATTCTGTGCCTGGTCCCCAGCGCAGAAGGCTTTTGCATTCTGGTAGCACAGGATCCCGGAGGCTTCTTCCCCCTTCTGTTTAGCTTCTGATATCTGCCTACAGAATCATGGCTCCCCACTTCATACCTGGAAACCAATCGCCAGAGATATCCTGTTTGTAAAGATCTGGGTATATCTTCTTACATCTCAGGCTGATTTTGTGGGTGTTCAGAGTAGTCTGGTAGATATCCAACTCAATTTAGAGGACTGGTTGAAGTAGGGTCTCCTACTCCTCTGCCATCTTTGTGCCTCCTCTCCACATTCAATTTTTTTTTAAGATTTTATTTATTTATTTGACAGAGATCTCAAGTAGGTGGAGCAGCAGGCAGAGAGAGAGAGGAGGAAGCAGGATCCCCGCTGAGCAGAGAGCCCGACGTGGGGCTTGATCCCAGGACCCTGGGATCATGACCTGAGCCGAAGGCAGAGGCTTTAACCCACTGAGCCACCCAGGCGCCCCTCCGCATTCATTTTTAAATGTCTTTCCATTCTGTCATTATTCAGGTTAAAACCCTTTTAACAGTTTCTCATTTCAGTGAGAATAAAGCTCAAATTCAGTACCTGGATTTTCCAAGTCTGATGTTCTATCTCACATCCTACCATATCGCTTCTCTCCAGCCCTCTGTTCCTTCAGCATGCCAAACCCATTCCCATTGTAGGAACTTTTATGTTCCCTGTGCATAGCACTATTCGCTCACTATTTTTCTTGTTCATTAGTTTATTTAACAGCGATGTTTTCTCCATCTGCTCCCAGTTCCATCCCTTAGAATGTCAACTCCATGACAACAGATGTTGTCTTGTTCTTTGCTATATACCCGGTGCCTAAAGCACTATCTGGCACATACAAAGCATTCTATAAATAATTGCTTAATCATAAATGAACACTTACAAATTAAACATAAGCAGAATACCATTATATAGTTACCCTTTGGGGTGTACATTTCTTTTCTTTTTTTTTTTTTTTAAGATTTTATTTATTTATTTGACAGATAGAGATCGCAATTTGCACAAAGCCAAGGAAATGATGTCTTATTGTCTTTCCCTTTGTTTTAAAAGTATTCAGTAACCAAGAGCACACTATAGTGTTTTTCCTTTTATATCTAAAATGCCTTCTGGTTCTAGTTCCTAAAAGATTTCCTTGTCAGTTTATTTGAGCAAACAATTCATCGCAAAGATTGACATTCCATAGCAATTTAAATCCCTTACAGTTACTTGATTCTCCTAGTATTTAACATATAAGCCATTCTAAGATGCCAGGCTAGAGTGTGCTCTGAATAGCCATCAAGTGAAGGAGACATTTATCTCTCCATTTATCTATCCACATATAGGACTCAATCTCTCTCTGTCTTTCCTTTCCTCTACTTGTTGTTGGTAGAGAAAATTTTGATTTACAAATAGAAATTTATATCTTTGAATTCTTTACTCACAAAACTGGCAAAAACTGGGGGCCAGACACATTTATTCCAGCATGAAGGACTAGTCTCTTTCAAGCACTCAGCAGTAACAGCTTATAAATCTGTCTGCATAATAGTATTTATTCAAGGAAAATCTGTAACTTAATTACTGGGAAGGTACAGCAGAAAGAAATGGTTCTCAAACTCTGAATCAATGTAAAAAGATTCTGTTCAGTTTATTTAAATTAAAATGTTTATTGAACAACCACTATTATTCCCCAGCTATAGGCAGTCATCAAGTCAGACACCCAAGGTGGAAGAAAGAGCCTTGGGAACAGCATGTAAAATGTCAAGCACAAGGCTAGACACACAAAAGGTACTCAGCAAATATTGGCTTTTGCCTCAGTTTCTTGGTTCCTCCTATGACTCTGGAGACGTGTTTTCAAAGGTAGTGTAACTCAACTCAGATATACACTGAGGTGGGTAAAGGTGGGGGCGGCAGCCCAATGTGACAGTATTCTGTGCCCAGAATGGGGTAGGATACTTCACATACATAAAATCTCATTTCCATCCTTGTAGGTAGGTATTTGCCAAAGTGGGAAATGGAGGCACTGAGAAATTAAATAAATTGCCCAATAATATGTGGTAGACCCAGAATGCAAATTAAATTCTGGTCACTCATAGCTATGTTCATTTTGCTCAGAACACATTTATTGTTCACCTTGAAGCCCTGAGGCTGAGGATTCAAACAAACAGGACATGCTCCAAATGCTTACAGAGCTTTCACCCAATGTGGGACGAATGTCGCGGCCGGCGCGGCAAATCGACCAGGAACGTGAGGGTAAGAGGATGAAGAAAAGATCTCGAGAAGCAGAGAGATGGGGGCAGGAGGAGCACTGAGGAGGATGTCCAACAAGCTAAGTTTATTCAAAACATTAAGGCCATATATATAGTGATGTTACAATAGGAGAAGCAATACATCTGTGTCTAGTTAAACAACCACAAGTTCCCATAAGTTTCACACTTGACTATAAGCGGACCTTGTGACGCCAAATGGCTGATGCCAGTACAATTGTTCTGTATTGGTACAGCAAATCTGAAAGTAATTTATGGGCTGTACTAGGGCAGCAAGGACCAGCCATAAACTTATGACCCCAACCAAATTGTTCTCATTTAGTAAGCGTGTGGGAAGTCATGTAGGCAAGCGCACAACACATAGCACAGACCCTTTCTCAGTGCTACTCAACTTTTCCTGTCCTAAACCTTTTGTTAGGTTATTCGGACTTTAAAGGAGGCACAAGTCAGGGCCTGGTTTGGTCCTTGTCTCAAGCCTTATTGCGGTCTCCCACAGACGAAACATAAAATAAGTAACTCTTTTAAAGTGAAAACATGGGGTGCATGGGTTGCATAGTTGGTTAAATGTCTGACTCTTGATTTTGGCTCAGGTCGTGATCTCAGGGTTGGAGCCTGCCGAAGATTCTCTCTTTTCCTCTCTATCTGCCCTTCCCCTGCAAAAAAGGTGAAAATATTTTAACAGAAGTATGCTTGGTAGGACAAAAGAGAAAACGTCTCACTTTGCCAGAGTGAAGTGAGGGTGGGCAATAGCAAAGACTTCCCCAGGATGTGGTAACAGATGCATCTTGAAAAAATACACAACCACTGCAATCTTTGAGCAATCTTTGGAGAGGAGGAGAATGAGGAGATGAGGTAGTGAGGGAGTGAGGGGGGAGGAAAACAGTCTGGGTGTTGGGAATTGCAAATGCTAGGTCCAGAGGACTTTAGGGAATACAAATCTTCCCATTTGGTCTGGAATGTGAGCGTGTGTGATGGCAGTGGCAGGAGATAAGCCTGAAGGAGGGAGCAAAGGCCGGGCAGGAGTGGCTTGTGACAGGCTGAGGGCTTCAGACCTCACCTTGTAAGTAATGGGGACCCAGTGAAAGATCTTGAGCCAGGAGATGACATTCTCAGAATGGAGGAGTCAGGGAGATCTGAGAAAAGGCTTTTGCACCGGTAGTCCTGGCAAGAGAGGCTGAGGCTCTGAATCAAAAGTTCAGAAATGTACCTCTCTGGGTATTCTCCACTGCCCAATTTAGCTTGGTGTGCTCCTTGTAGCAGCTCTGGGCCTTTGGCAACATTAACCAACTTCCAGGGACAGGAGAGAGCCCTGTTCTCAGCCAGTGTCTGGCACTCACTCTTCTGTTCAGTCCTCCAGTTGATTTTATGTAGGTTGTTGTCCCAGTGATGTTGACTTTGCAAGGGTTCTGAAATTAGCCCATTAGTCACTCCTCGCATCAAGTTAAGGAGACTGCTATTAAAGTACATCAGACTCCCTAGGAGGAATGCAGCATTATCAGCCACTAATGCCCTGCCCTTAATTGCTCCACCAGATTAATTGGGTGGCTCCCCAGCAGGACCTTAATCAAAGGAGGGCAGAATAGGTAAATGTTGATGAAGTGACAGAATAAATGAGATTCAAAGCATTGGGTACAAGCTGGGGAGAAAGAACTGTGTTCAGCAGCCTGGGCAGAAATGGAGCATCAAATACACAGGAGAAGATCAGGAAAGGAGGAGGAGCAAAGAACTTTAAATACAAAGGATGCCAAATGGGCTCATCAAGCAAGGAGCCCACTTAAGGTATCCCTTTTACCATCTATGACCTTCCTTCAATCCTAAAGAGAGACCATCTCCTGAGGAAGGAATGTAGAATAATCACTGTCATTCCTACATTTCATTCTTCATTCTTACAATGTGCTGAACAGAGTACTTGATACTTTCTATGCATTTTCTCAGTCAGCCTCTACTACCATGATATGAACTAGGCTTACTCTTTCCAGGTTTCCCAGGAAGAAACTGAGGCTCAGGGAGCTTAAGTAAATTGCTTACAGTCATTCAGCTGAGTAGCAGAGTCAGGATTTGAGTCTAGATGCATCTGGTTCCAGAGTCTTAACCAGTAACTCAGCTACTTCACCATTCCATCAGTCACTACCTCAACTCTTCTGACTGGTGTGGGTCAGCCTTTAGTAATCATTGGGTGCATTTTAAAAGGCTCCAGCGCCAACCCAGCTCCCATCTGCACCAAATCTAGGCACCTTACTATATCCTTACCATAGCTAAGAGCTGCACTCTGTGGCTCACCAGGAAATTCATTATGCCTGTAGTTTGAGCACAAACAGAAGAATGTACATCCTGAGGAAACTTCTGGATTCTTGCATAGTAAGAAGTGTCTTCTTACTGTGTAAGAAAACTCCTTACTAAGTAAGAAGTTTAAGGTCTGTCTGACCTTAAATGCATGTCTATTTTATGACTCTCTCAGGAGATGATGCTTGAGCTGAACTTGAATGATAGGTCATAGAGGTGAAAGTGGAAACTGTAGGCAGAGGTAATACCATAGACAAAGGCATGTAGGCATGATGTAGCCAAAAAAAAGCTTGGAGAATGGTGAGGAAGGTATTTGTGGAAGAAGACAGATAGCAAGAGATGAGAATGTTATCCAGTTGTACTGAAGCTTTACAGAGGGATAAGTAAAAATCCTAATAAGAGCTGTTAACAAACAGTTAAAGACTAAACGTGAGTACTTACCTGATAGTTTACCAAAAAGCCCTATCTCCTGCTGCGGGAGCCAATCACATCTGAGGAGCAAGATCAAGATGTGATCACTGAGGTTCCTGAACTCTGATATTTAAATGCTCACAGTCAAAGTAGGTCTTATGTACTAGGGTAAGGGCTGACATTGGGAAAACCTGGGACCCTGAAACATGAAAGGGAGACATCTGAGTGAGTGTGTCTTTGGCTCTTCACTGTGTAGAACCCCCTCAAATCTCAGAGCTTGAAGAAATGGCCCATCTCTCTGGAGAAGAGTTAGAAGCCCCAAAGGGGAAGATTCAGCTAAGCTCTTTTCCCCATGAAGCAACAGATAACCCCCTTAGGAGCTCATCCCACCTTCAGTCCTGGCTGCCAGGCTAATAACTAGGATTAAATCCCCACATAACTTGGCTGAGAGCATGCTGGGCTTGAGAAGGATGGAAAGAGATTTTGGTTAAAGAAATTGGAAGAATTACCCTATGTATACACATGCACTAGGAGAATATCCCTGGGATTGAGTTTTGAAGGTGTTTAATCAAAGGATCAGAGCATAAAACTGAATAAGCAGAAAATCAGCAACTGGTAACACTTTCTCAGGACATAGAACTCACCACCCTGGCATGGACCCAAGGGAATGAAGCAAACTTTCAACTTGGGTGACTTTTAGGAGCCTGGGGGGGAAAAATGTCATCTTGTGCTAGACAATGGAAATGCCTGAGTTGCCATACATATGGTCGAGGAAAGCATAAAAAGGCTGCAGGAAGCGGGATACTGGAGTTGATATATTATGTGAAACTAAAAGACCTCCTGTAGGAAAATATTCCATGGAGGACCCCAGAGCAAGTATCATTCACCAAGGCCATCAGGAATGTATACCAGCAGCACCCAAATGTTCAGTGATGGCCTCCTCTGTAGGCCTGGGATGATGGTAAAAGAGATAGTCCCAGAGCTGGACTCATGATGGGGAAGCAAAGTAATGGAGGCCAAGCAGTGATGCTCAGCTACTAAAAGCCAGCAGGTCACAATTACTGTAACCAGTAAGGAGAGTAGGGCAGCCAAGGATGCTTGACTTTAGGGAGTTGTGGAAAAATTCATAGAGAAAAAATTGGCCAGTATTTACTAATATCTACAACCAGAAGCAAGACCAGAGGGCACAAGTAAGCTACATGAGCAAGTAGCCTACCCCTATATCACAGTTGCATCAGAACCATTGTCCCACATCGATGACTGTATATGGGGCCCTTTTGATCAGCTATAGGTAGAGGAAAATGTCTAGGTTTTGTTTGCAAATGGATCAGCTTAGTATATCTGTACAAGCGAAAAATGGATGGCAGCTGTATAGCCACATTCAGGGAGAGCTTTGAAATACAATGGCAAGGGAAAATCTCCCCAGTGAGCAGGTGATATGCCTCATGATTTGCTTTGTGTGCAAGAACAAGTGGCCCAAGACAAGAAAGAAAACACACACACACACACACACACACACACACTCTTTCTCTCTCTCTCCTCTTCTCTCTCTCCTGGGCAGTGACAAGTAGCCTAACCAGATGGCCAGGAACCTAGAAGAACAAGCACTTGAAAATCAGAGATAATAACTTCTGGTGTAAAAGCAAATGGATAGCATATGGAAGTGGGTACAAAGTATGAAGATTTTCACACATTAATGCCCAGCAGAAAGCATCAACTATGGAGAAGACAGTGAACAACCAACAAGAAAATATGGCAATTTACATTCACTAGCTTTCATCATTGCCACCGCAGAATTGGAATGAGGGACATATAATCAGAGTGGCCCAGGGGCAGAGATGGAGACTACTTATGAATATAACAGCATGTATTCTCATTTGCTAACTGTTACTGTCTCTGAATAGCCAACCTTTGAGCAACAGAAACCAATCAGTGTTGATCCCTCAATCTGGTCCTGTTCTTTCAGCAAAGTGGCGATCATCTTTGTGGTAAGTGAACTACACTGAACCCCTTTCACTTTAAAAGGTTCACCCTCACAAGGGTAGATATATGAGTTTGCCTTTTCTTTCCATAGATCCTCAGGCAGCATCACTCTCTGGGGGCTTACAGGATGTTTGATCCATAGGGTGAAATCCACATAACATAGCATCTAATAAAACAAAACAAAACAAAACAAAACAAAACAAAAAACCACTCCTCAGCAAAGAATTCACTGTTTGCGTCACGCATTGCACCTTCCATAATCAGCCAGCCTCATACCAGACTGTACTAGAACAACCTACTGAAGACACATCTGAAATAACATTCTTAGATGCAGTGCTCTGCAGGGATAGGGTGCCATCAGAGACCTCTAAATGGCCTCAGTAGGAAGAAAGCATGGATCTGGAAACATGGAAGTAGAAATAGAAATGGTCTCATTTATCATCATTCTCAATGACCCAGTGGAGATCTCTGTGTTTCTCATTGCTTCAACTCTGGCCTCTCTAAGATTAGAGGTCCTGGTAACCAAAGGGGTACATTCTCATGAGAAACAGAGTAAGGATCCCCATGAACTATAAGCTATGATTCCTGCAGATCGCTGTGGACTCCTTGAGTCCAAATACTGGCAGGTAAGACGTGGAGTCAATATCTTGGCAGAGATAATTTAACCCAACCAGCAGGAAGAGGTAGGGCTGCTTTGACAAAACAAGGACAGGAAAGTAGATGTGTGCAACAAAGGTGGTTTGGTTGGGTGTTTCTTGGTAACTTTCTTGCTTGTAACTGTGAATGGACATGTGTGGCAACCATAGCCTGAGAAAGTTACGATTTCTAAGAGATCAGACCCATTAAGATTGAGGTTTTGGGTTATGGCACAAGATCAGCCGACAAGACTGGCAGAAGAGACAGTTTAGCATGAGAGGAGGGAGAAGATGAGTATCGTTGAAGCTCGAGATCAATGGTAGCAATGGAGGCTGTAGTTATCCCTACAGAATTCCCTCTTCTAAGTTTCCCTTCAGGAATAAAGGTACATGAGGACCATGGAAAACATGAATGGAGAAGTGAATCTGTGCAGCATATAGTGTAAAGTGTGGCATTCATGGAGATATGCTGGTTCAGACCTCCAAACTGCTGTAAGATACACAGTTAATGGATGAATTCTGTCTTCTACCCTGGGAACACTGAGACCATACTTTTCACAGACGGCCCCCAGTTGCTAAGTACAGCAGGGTCATAGAGCCAGTCCACTTCTGCTCAACATGAGATTCCTCTAACAGGAAACTTTGGCTCAGTGATGTCTCATCAGCACAGCTGAGATTTTCTTAGAGCTGTACTGTGGTCTGTGGTTTTCCCATCTAATCCTGACTTCAATCTCTACTTTCACGGGTAGTCAGATCTGCAATGTGATTTAAAAGCTCTCTCTGGCTACTTCAACACCCTTCTCTTGCACAGGCACTTCCCCCAGTAGATCTCTTGGATGTCTAATCCCATCTTGGTAACTGTTTCTCAGAAGTCCCGAACTGACACACCTACTATATGTTCCAGAAAACGGGAATCATGTCTGTGTTGTTTACTACTGTATCCACAGTGCCTAGCACCATTCCTGGTAATTGAATTAACCAGTGCACTCGTTAATCATAGCAGCATCAATAGCATGGTAGCAGTGGGACCCAGACTGGATGGAAATGGAGCCAAGTTCGCAAGTCAGGGACACTCTTTCAGGAACTGAAAAAGAAAAGAGAAAGAGAAGATTTGGGGTTGAAGGAGACTAGAAAAGAAAGCAGTATTGAAAGCAGTATTGAAAGGAGCTCTTTTGAGCTTAGAGAGGTTTAGTCACATAAGGGGAGGAGAAGTCAGTGAAGAGGGAAACACTGAAGGTGACCAGAAATAAGATAAAATTAAAGAAATGAGGAATAGAGGATGGGGGCAGGAAGGGGTGGGAAGCTGAGCAATTGCCTTGGAGTCCCTATTTTCTAATGTTATAGGACAAAAGATCATCTGCTGAAAGAGAGAATGGGAAATGAGGGAGAGTGGAGACTAAGGAGGGATTGAGTGAAACAGCCCCTGATGGTGAATGGACATAAGAACATTCTGGGACACGTGGAAGACTAAGGGGAGGGGCCTCTGCTAAAGCTGGAACCATGCATCTGTAAATCAGCTATGGGATTTTCTTCAACATCTCCTAGGGGCCCCTAGAATGGAAATATCAGACAACTATGATAATACAGAGTTGGAGTGGCAGGCTCTGACAGGGACTCAGATGAAATAATGGTAAGCAAGAGGAAGGTGATGGTAACTTATTTTAAACAGTGATTTACCAGAATCCAGATTTGAAAGGAGACCTATTCCCACTTAATGGAATATTAAAGTAACCACCTTTACTCCTGCATCTTGTCTAATTGTCCCATATGAAAGTATTTTCCACCCACAGATGAAGTCCTGGAGGCTCAGAGAGTTTCAAAGAACATGGCCATGTTCCCTCAAGTTGTGTGTGTGGAAAAAGTCTTTCAAGGTTTGGAATTGACTGGGGTTGAGGTGGGGGTGGGAAGAGTGATATCTCATGCTTAAATCTCATCTGAACATTATTTTATGCTTACTTTTAAGAATGTGTACTTATTTAAGATTTTTAACTTATTCTTAGGAATATTTAAGAAGGGAAGCTATGACTTAAATGGTTCTAATACTCTAGGTCACTAAATAAATAGTAACTGCGTTGATTTTTCAAAAACTTATGAGCAAGTGTTTGGGCTGAGTTCCATTGTTTTCTTCTCTTTTAACAAACATCAGGGCTGTTTTATATATAAATTTAAAAATGATTTTTATCAAACAGATAGACAGTTTTGTAGGTGAGCATACCAACCTTTGCTATGTGTGGGATGAGACACCGTATTTTTATGGTGTGGTTGATAATCTGTGTGGATTTCAAATTTGTTTTTTTTTCCCTAAGATTTATTAAGAATGAGAGAGAGAGAGAGAGCAAGCACACATGAGTAGGGGGAGGGGCAGAGGGAGAGAGAGAATCCCAAGCAGACTCCCTGCTGAGTATAGAGCCCGAGGTGGGGCTCATTCCCAGGGACCCTGAGATAATGACCTGAGTGGAAATCAAGAGCTGGCTGCTTAACCAGCTAAGCCACCCAGGTGCCCCTGAATTTCAAATTTCTTAATGTGCACTTATTAAGTGAGTTTATGGTTTTGGCTGTTGTTCTCATTACATGTTAACTGTAACATATCATAGATAGTAACTAGGTCAAGGAGGTTTTTCTTAACAAGAACAGAAATAATTGCCCTGACTATGTTCAAAATGGGCTCTGACAAGAATTTTAAGAAGTTTTGCAAATGAGGTTGCTCTTGGAAACTTGTTTACTCGTTATGAGGCCCTTCATCCATTTTCTGATAAAGATAATTTGAGTCAAGTAAAGGGCGAAGTTCAAAATGAAAGCAATAAAGGATTCATTTTCAAATCTAACGATGACTATGTTCCCATAAGCATTCTAGTGAATTTAGATTTATGGACTTATGTGACTCTGCAACATGTCTTAAAATTATCGCGGATTCCCTGTGGTGCCATCTTTAACAGCTGGCCTCATGCAAATGTGAGACTGGACTATTAACCACACAACATTACAGACAAATATGAGAAGCATGGTTCAGGCTGTCATTCTTTTGTTTTTTAAGAAATTAACTAGAAGAAATGTGAGAAGATTCATTATACACAAAAGAGGCAATGGAATCGCTTTCCTTGTGTTTTTTTCTACTAGAGCTGAAAGAACTAGTTTGCTGAATTATGTGTCATGAATAAGCACTTCTTTGAGGAGAAGTTTTATTAAAATAATATTTTTAAAATCCAAGATGAGTCAGATCTGCCAAATTTTTTGTGAATTGTTTTTAAAAAAATGATAGTTCACGAATAGTGCCAGAAAGAATTTGTGCTGCCAGTTGATTCTGGATCACTGTTAATCAGGTAAGACCCCCAGTTATAAGTAGTATGCAACTTACAGTAGGTTTATGTTTCCACTTATTTTGTAAGTGGGCAATTCAGAGCTCAGGATGCATGTGTTGAAGAAAAAGTACTGCCAGCAAGCCAGCGTTGGCCAGATTCATGTCACAAGAGGAATTTTAGATACCAAAACCTTGAGATACCTAATCCCACAAGGCTGCCCATTTTTTAAGTGAGAGTGGAGGCTCACAGGTAACCTGCATGGAGTTGTAGTCAGGACCAGCAGTGTCAGTCTGTGGTGTGTGTCCTGTGAGAGGGCCATGGCACTCAAGACGGAAGACACAAAGCTCAAGAGAATCTCTATCCAATTCTTAGTCTGCTGAACTGCCAAAATAGAGATTGCCACTTCCACATGCAAATCTTTCTTTCTGGCCCAGCTCTCTTCAAACCTTGGTGCCTCTGACACCTCCCCACTCTCCCTTCCAGAAAAACTGAAGCTGTTTCTTGCCTGAGCTGGCACCTGGTTCCCCAGCAGCCTGCCCAGGGGTAAAAATAGTATTTTCCCACGGGTTCTAACATACACAGAACTGCAAAAACTGTTTAGAAACAGAACCCAGCCCAGCTCAGTTTAGTCCCCAGGCAGAGAGATAATCAAGATTTGTGGCAATGGGACTGAGAGCAAGAAAGCTCTACAAAGAGGATGGAGAATGGAAGGGCGATGAATTTCCAAGCCACAAAGAGTTTGCTGCAGCCTGATAGTCATGGATGGACACAAGGGAGAAGGATAAACAAATGGGAGAAACAAGTCATTTCTTCTTTTTATTTTATAGGCTCTTGTGGTGGTTTTTAATTACATCCACAAATTCTTTCACTCTCCTCTCATCAACTGATATAATCTGTAGAGCCTCCCCTTGAACCTGACTGGACCTTTGTGACTGCCTCCATGAACAGAGTCCAATGGAAATCACACTGAGTCACTTCCAAGCCTAGATTAGAAAAGCCCATGCAGCTTGTGCTGGTAGCTCTTGTGATACTTGCTCTACTCACTCCGGGAGGCCTTGGCCACTTTGTAAGGATTTTGCTACCCTAATGCTACCTGACACCACATAGAGAGCCACAAAAAAAAGAGAAAAGTGCCCAAGACATCCAAACTGTTGTAGCCCCAGCTGTTAGTGTTTTCCTAGTCCAGGCGTCAGTTCTGTGAGTGCCTTCATGATGGCCCCAGCTCCCGCCACCTTTCCACTGCAACCACATGAGAGACCCCAAAGGAAATGCCCAAGTCCTGTCGACTCCCATATTTGAATGCCAAATAAAGGATTCCTTTTGTTTTGAGCCAACCTGGTATGCTTTGTTACCTAGCCATAGACAACCTGAACAAATCATGTCTCTATAAAAAAGAGGCTTTTACTTTTCCTTTCTCAAAATGGCAAATATTCTGAAGGCCTGGAGCCTTCTCTGCTCAGGGGAAAGTTAAGAAGTTTTAGTTTTCAAAAGCCTGCTCTCACCCCAGCTTCTTCTTCTTTTTTTTTTTTTTTTTAAGATTTTATTTATTTATTTGACAGACAGAGATCACAAGTAGGCAGAGAGGCAGGCAGAGAGAGAGGAAGGGAAGCACGCTCCCCGTTGAGCAGAGAACCCGACGCGGGGCTCAATCCCAGGACCCTGGGATCATGACCTGAGCCAAAGGCAGAGGCTTTAACCCACTGAGCCACCCAGCCCCCCCCACCACCACTTTCTTTTTAACAGGATTATTAAGTAGAGAGGGAGAGCTCTGTTGATTAAGCAAGAGAAAGGAACCTAGCTATTAGAATGGATGCCCTCCCTCCAGAGACTAGAAAAAGTGGAAGGTTCATGGGGTCTGGGGATTGACAGTCATGCCAGTGGCTAACTTGGGTGCAGAGGTAGCAGGGGTCATGATTAGCAAAAAACCACATTAGCACAAATGAAGGAGGAGCTCAGTACCGCTATGATGAGTGCAACACCAGGTTCTCCTCTCTTGAGTTTTTTGAACTGCACAAGCTTTTTGAGATTCTTACATCATGCTAGATGGGAAGAGGGCCTCCTAAACATGACTGATACTAAATTTCCTGTCACGTGATGTGATTTTGAAAACTTAAGGAAAATAATCCTCTCTTGTCCCAAGATTTATTAAACCAGTCTTGGTTATATATATACATTTGTGAATGACAGAAATTACCTTAACCCTCCCAAAGGTGTTTGTTATCCTGACAAGAGGCTTTGACATTAAAAAATTAAACAAATTTCTCATTGAGGAGAATTTTAGACAATGTAAAAAAAAAAAAAAAAAAAAAACTTAAGAATAATTAAGTCATGGGAAGATCGTCATCCGGGGCTTTAGAAGATCCATTAAGCTGACTTTGCTCCTGAGGATCCCTGTTCCTCTATTTCTGAAATGATGAGATCTTTCAAAGCTCCAAGGTGGTTTAAGCTTTTAAAGCTCCAAGGAGACTTTTGTTTATTTGTAGAGATGTCAAATGTGAAGTTTGTTTGACACAAAATGCCCAGGCCCACATAGCTGTTGCTATGAATCATATCCTCTGTATACCAGGGAAGATACCTCAAACCGTTCCCATTTTATTTCCAGATAGCCTTGAAAATAACCAAGTGAGATTAGTCATTTAGATTTAAAGACCCAGAAACTGATTCCTGGAAGCATTTAATCCTTAGTGTTGCCTCCTCTTCCTTCCTGGTCTCCCTAACTAAAACAAACCAGTCATTTGTCTTTGTCCATGAAATAAAATTAGATCGACTAAGGTCTCTTTGCAATTTTTTTTTCTGTCTTAACCATGTATTACAGTTGATCAGAATAATTAACAGCGATTTTATCTAGGTGGGAAAATATTTTGATAACCCGACAACTGATCTGAATTCCAACTCTATGCATACCATATGAATTCCAAGTATATGCACTATTCAAAATGAAAGAGGGAAAAAAATGAAATCCTGGCAAAGGTGGCGCGAGATGAAAGCATTGAACTCTCTCGTTCCTGAGAACTGCGGATGAGTTCTTTTCAAGGTGAGGTGTGCCCATGCATGCAGAGAGGACAGGAAGGGATCAAAGGAACAAATAAACAAACAGAATGTGTTCTCAGCACTCCTGGCCTGATTGCCTCAAAGAAGAAGTAGAAATAGATCAAATCAAAGCATTTTTTGAAAGATGCCAAGGTGGCTTTTTAAAGATCAGCATCCTAAATGCCAGGTGGCTAATGAAGTTCAGACAGGCAACTTCCATAATTTGTCTTTATGTGTTTAGTTGTGCACCTTTATTAGGAAAATGATGGATAACTTTCTCCTTAGCAACTTTTCGAGAGTATTTTTTTCTATGATATGTAAAAAATTAAAAATATGACTGCAAGCATGTAGTAGCATAAAAGCAATTTTTTAAAAAACTTTATTCATTTGACAGAGAGAGAGAGAGATCACAAGTAGGCAGAGAGGCAGGCAGAGGGGGAGGGGGAAGCAGGCTCCCCGATGAGCAGAGAGCCTGATGCTGGGCTCTATCCCAGGACCCTGAGATCATGACTTGAGCCGAAGGCAGAGGCTTAACCCATTGAGCCACCCAGGCGCCCCATAAAAGCAATTTAAAGTTTTTTTTTTTTTTCTGGTATCGCTAAGAGAGCAAATGAACCTCAAGATAGCCGTGTTTATGCTCCCAATAAGATTAATTGCTTTGCTTACACCTAGAGGAGTCTTAGTGAATCTGAACCATATTTTTGCTAACTTTTGACTTCAAGAACCAAAGCTGAAGAGGGTAAAGCTAAAGCAAACATTGTTAAAATGGCTTTTGTAGTACAGATTTTAGAGACTAGAGGGCATAATTGTTTTAGCTGATCCAAGGCAATGGAAAGCAAAATCTATTAATCTGTTTATTACACAGTGACCTAGAGACTTTAAAATTTGGATCATGAATGCAAGCTTGTTTTTCATTAAAAATCCAAATCACTGTCTGCTGGAAGGAGCAACAGAATAAAATGTGCATTTTCTGTGGTTGTTGTAGGTGTTTTGCAGAGGCCCTAGACTTATGACAGAAAATAGAACATGCTTAGAGGGGCCTTTTGCTTTAACATATTTTTCTGTCTTAAATCTATCAAGCTGTCCACTCGCTCTTCACTTGGCCTTTTCCTCCCCAAAATAGCAGTCCTCCCTCCCCACAAAGAATATGTATGTGCGTATGTACATGCATATGTATGTGATGTACTTGACAGGATCTCAATAATTAATTTAATATTATTATGAAATTATGGAGTTGATTCTAGGTAGAGATTATATTTTATTTATTAATTTCTTAATGTGAACCTCTCAATAAATATTTCTTCCAAAGAGATTAGCTAGTTGATGACATTGTGTGGTCCTAATGCTGTTTTTGTCTTTCTTTGGCCTCTTCTTACTTAAGAATTCTTGGGTCTTCTTTACCATTTTACCTTCTCTGATATGACATGCTTCTGGTTTTCACTCCTTACATATTATATGTGACCCTAAGCCCCGGATCACTTTCCCCTGCGTTAATTTCTTCTGCTCTGTTCATGTCAGCACACCCATATGGAGGGGGGATGGTGGAAAAGTGACTTCCACACTACAAATTCCTGCTTAATTTCATCATGTTTTTGCTTCACAAACCACAATTCTTATTACCACTGTTAAAAAAAACAAAATTCAACTGAGTAAATTTGAAGATCTAGTTGGCTTTATTTAATGATTCATGAATTGGGCAGCATCCCATCTAGCAAGTAGAAAGGAACTCCTAGGAGTTGTACAAAATGGAAGGGTTTTTATAAGCAGAAATAGGGCAGGTCAAGAAGGTTATTAGCAAAAGAAAAGAAAGGATTATTTCAGACAGGGCATTCCCTTCAGGGCAAGGGCAAGGGGTCTTATTTTGCAGATTACTTAACTAGTGCTGATCAGGAAATTCCAGGCCGATTGGTTTAAAATACAGTCTTGATTGGGGCTCCTGGGTGGCTCAGTGGGTTAAGCCTCTGCCTTCAACTCAGGTCAGGATTCCAGGTCCTGGGACTGAGCTCTCTGCTCAGCAGGGAGCCTGCTTCCCACTCTCTCTCTGCCTGCCTCTCTGCCTACCTGTGATCTCTGTCAAATAAATAAAATCTTAAAGAGAAATAAAATCCACTCTTGGAAGAGGCTGAAATTGTAGTTAGGGTAGGTATTAAGCCTTGCAGGGGCTTAGCAAAAGTAACTCTATTTGGGGTCTCTTCTTTCTTTTTAACCCCACATTCAAATTTTCCTTGACTGATAGGTTGTCCTTCCTCTTTTTCTGCACATTGAAAGCCCACAAGCAGATTATATGTAGACTAAGGAATGCAAGTGCTGAAGGAAATGGTCAAGGCCTTTAATAAATTTCTAGATATGGGATAAAAATCTCATTAGATAAAATGTCAAATACTTTTCAAAACAAGCTTTTGGCTTCTACCTCCAAAATATATTTCAGATCCATCTGAGATAGGCAGAATTTTCGTCCCCATGACCTTTCCCCCCGATTTTACTCTTGTGAATGTTACTTTTCATGGCAGAATGGATTTTGCAGGTAGTAATTAAGGTTACTAATCAGATGATCTTAAATAGAAAGATTCTCCTGGATTATCCTGTGTAATCAAATGAGCTCCTAAAACCAGAGCTATTTCTCTGGCTGGTAGTAAAAGAGGAACTCAGATATTTGCAGCCTGAGAAGGATGTAATACGTCATCGTTGGCTTAAAGATGAAGGAGCCATAACAAGGGAAGGAGAGCCTAGTTCTATAACTGTCAAGGAACTGGATTCTGCCAATTACCTGAATGAGTTTTAAAACAGAAACTTGAAAGCAGAGTTTGAAAGCTCTTCCTAAGAGCCTACGGATAAGAACCCTGAGGCTGATCCTTGATTTCAGTCTCCTGAAGCCCTGAGTAGAAGACCCCTGAGTAGAAGACTCCATTAAGAAATGCTGGACTCAGAGTTGAGGGCCACACCACTATGTTTGTAGTCATTATTTACAGCAACAAACTAGGATAGAAACTATCATATCAACTTTTCTTATGTAGGATTTAAAAAGTCTTTACTGTTTAAGCTATTTTCATTTCAGTTCTTCTATTGTTTATAATTGAAAGTTTGTATCTCCTTCTCAAACTGTGAAAAATAAGTCCTTAAATTAGAACGTTTCCTTCTGTACCAGGGGGCCCTTGAATGTGTTAGCACTTTGAAGAAAGAATGCTCTTTGCATTGGCTGAATGCCTGTTAAGGTCTAGGTTCTGTACTATTCAGTTTACATATCTTACTTTCAATCCTTACAGCAAATTTTATGTGCTACAAGGGAATATAAATGATCATATTGGGGGAAAAATAGTAACCCCTTTGATGGTAAGAAGAATAAGAAACATTCCAAAGGGAAGCGGGCATATAAAGAAACAGTTTATTTATTTTATTTTATTTTCTTAATATTTTATTTATTTATTTGACACACAGAGAGAGAGATCACAAGTAGGCAGAGCAGCAGGCAGAGAGAGAGGGGGAAGCAGGCTCCCTGCGGAGCAGAGAGCCCGACGCGGGGCTCGATCCCAGGACCCTGAGACCATGACCTGAGCCGAAGGCAGCGGCTCAACCCACTGAGCCACCCAGGCGCCCCAAGTAACAGTTTATTTTTGAATGTGACTCTAATATGCAAAATATCCAGGATTTCAAAAGCCAGCTACAGAGCAGAAGTGATTCTATTTTTAAGGCTAATGAATTTTAGGCCACAAGCTGAACTGTACAATAAATAGAAATTTTTAATTTTATATGGCAGCTTAATTGTTTACTTTTAAGTCCTATAAAGAAAAATTGTGCCAGACCAGTTAAATAAGCAAGGAAAACTTTATTCAAGATTATTGCAAAAGGGGAGAGAGACTGTTGCAATAGAGAGACGAGGAGAGAGAAGGTGAGCCCTACTGAAGGAAAAGGCAGGAAGATTCCTAAATGCTGGGGTCAGTTAATGGAAAAGTGCTGGAGAAATTGAGGGAAAGTTAGTCAATGACATTAGGCCATCTGCATTTACTAATTTTGGGTTTGTTTTATTTTGTTTTGTTTTGTTTTTTTGAAGTTAGGATCCTACTTTCCACAAGAGTGGAGACAGGGGCTCTTTCTCAACAATTCCCTTTCAAAGGGATGGCTCCCCCGTGTTGTAGAAAATTTACATTTAAAGGAGAAAGAGAAATAATTTATAATTGCAAATTTTCTAAAGTAACTGTTCTAAGAAAAAGGGAGCCAGGACCACCTGACTGGCTTGGTGGGTGAAGTATTTGACTTTTGATCTCAGGATAGTGACTTTGAGCCCCATGTTAGGTGTAGAGATTACTTTAAAAAGATAAAATCTTAAGGGAAAAAAAAAGAGAGAGAGAAGGAAAGAAAAAGGCCACCAGAAACCTGTAGTCAGGAAGATGTTTGTCTGACATTTGGTCAAGTTGAAGGGAATGTTGGTCAGTCTCAATTTTGCTTAGCCTTTGGAAAATTTAAATGTAGTTTTTTTGAAGAGTTTTATTTCTCAACTGTCAGACTCATTCCAACCCCTGCCTACCTCTCACCAATTGTTCCATGGTTCCAGGCACCAAGGGCCAAGGTGGACTCCTCTGAATATCAATTGTCTACAGCTCAGTTTATGTCAGAGTGGTCCATAGTGCTGATTAACACAGCTCCTTATAAAACCAGCAGCTCTCTGAAACTTCTGTGGCAGATTTGGGGCACAGAAATTTTACTTCTAAATGGTCTATGAGCCAGTCAACCTAGATAACCAGGATGTTTTTCTCTCTGACACATTCTTCATCTGATCAAACTAACAGCCTGATGGAGAGAAAGAGGGTACAAGAAATAAAAAGAAAAATAATATAGTTAATTTCTCAAACAAGTTTTTCTGCCACATCCTAAAGAGTAGGCTGATTCATTCAACAAACATGAAAGCATTAAGATGCTAATGTTGTGAATGTATGTGCTAATTAAGGAAAACAAAGAAAATTGCATCTCTTAGCCTGAAATCATCAGAGTCTGAGTTTAACCATCATATAGTTTATATAGTATTTAAGGACTTGTCTGAATTGGAGCAGTAAATTTAAATATTAAATAATTTTTTTTCCCTAAGTAGCATCTAATACTAGAAGCCATGGTAATCATTCATTTTTAAAATATGCTTTTACTCTCATATTCTTAAAAGTTTTTGATTACATGCTATTGCTACCTGTATAGGGATTTTTATAATTTAAGTTTTTTTCTCTACCTTTCTTTTTTTTTTTTTTAAGATTTTATTTATTTATTTCACAGACAGAGATCACAAGTAGGCAGAGAGGTAGGCAGAGAGAGAAGGGGAAGCAGGCTCCTTGCCGAGCAGAGAGCCCGATGCGGGGCCTCGATCCCAGGACCCTGGTATCATGACCTCAGCCGAAGGCAGAGGCTTTAACCCACTGAGCCACCCAGGCGCCCTGTCTACCTTTCTGATAATCACATTTAGTGGGGGAAAAAAAAGGGCAGTATATAACATACCATATAGAATGTATCTATTTGTGTCATTCTACAAAGACAAAATTTGGTTTTGCACATAATCTCTGTACGTGAGAATGAGGCCTATGATAAAATTCTTAGAGATCATTTATGTGTTGAATATGGCTCGGGTGTTCCTGTCAGGCATAAACATTATAATAAGTCCATGGAACAATTTCTAAGGAGATTGAGCGATAAAATATCAAGATTTTTTTTTTAGAAAATCGTGCAGTTTTAAATATCATAGCAGATACCAACAAACATTAAGGTTGAACCAATTCATGATGTTGCCATGACAACAGATCTTGAAAACTGCAAGTGAGGATAAAGATGAATAAAAATTTGGTTTGTAGACCTCAAAGAAGGATCAAATCCTTAATTTTTTAAAAAAGAAGTTTTCCAATGCACAAAGTTTCTGTAGCTCCCTGGGTAAGTACACCTCCTCCCTACCGGGTTTTACTTCTTTCTTTGCCTGCTAAGGGTTTCCTGATGCTTCCACCCCACCCAGCCTCTTGAGTCTTTCTGCTTCCCTTGGCTCTTGACTGAAAAGTGGCAAAAAGAAAAAAAAATAATTTCTTTGTAGAGCAACAGAAACAGCCTGGAATGTTCCAAGGGAGATTTTAATAAGAAAACAAAGGAAAACAAAAATAATACTTTAGCTCCCCCAAATCATTTTTCAATGCTTTCCAGGTGTGGCTCTCTTGGCTTGAGCAGATTATGAAACTGTGACTAGGGAGACCAACCCATCCCAGCTTTCCCAGGAATTCCCTGGTTTTAGCACACAAGCTGGGAAACCTCCTGATCTTGGGAAACTGGGATGGTTGGATACCCTATCTGTCTGTGAGAGGATACCCTAAAAGCCGCCTTTTCCAGTTCTTGGAGTTTTTCCCCTACAATTTCAACTCCTTTCTTTTCTTTTCTTTTTTTTTTTTTTAAATTTGTGTGTGTGAGAGAGAATGAACTTTCTGCCTCAGGGGGAGGGAGAAGCAGATTCTCTGCTGAGCAGGGAGCCCAATGTGGGACTCCATCCAAGGACCCTGGGATCGTGACCTGAGCCGAAGGCAAAAGCTTAACCGACTGAAACACCCAGGAATCCCACCTCCCCAACTCCTTTAGTGTCCCTTTAAGGTAGACACAGATGGTAAGAAGGTTGAATGAGCTGATTTGGCTCACACAGAATAGAAGAGTCCCACTTATTCTAGTATGTTAGTATGGCAACAATCAGAAGGCCATTGAGCCATACTTATAAAGAAATATTTCACCATCTTAACCAATACTCTTAGAAATAGATGTCCTCAAGCCCCAACAGTGGACAGCTGCCCAAAAGGTTATCACAGGTATTGCAAATGCTGATATCAAAGATAAGCTGGATCTTTGGGTGGTGTGAATAGTAGAACAACAGCTATTGTACTACGTACTTCCTCAACAGATAAAGTGGCTTTGAAGACTTCTTGATCAAATAATTCAGCAGACTTGGTCTATTATAGACCCAACCCACAAGTATGGACAAAGAGAATACCCTCAAATATTTTAATATACCATATATAGTGAGTAATTAGAGGTGAAGAATGGACTTTACTGGAA
The DNA here is from genome assembly GCF_002288905.1 of Enhydra lutris kenyoni. NCBI lineage: Eukaryota > Metazoa > Chordata > Mammalia > Carnivora > Mustelidae > Enhydra > Enhydra lutris. The sequence goes on from NW_019154103.1 coordinate 31,143,048, forward strand.
TTAGAGTTGCCATTTACCTCAAATATGAGTGGAAATTTTTTTTTTAAGCAAGGTCCACACCCAGTGTGGATCCCAACACAGGGCTTGAAATTACAACACTGAGATTAAGACCTGAGCTGAGATCAAAAGTTGGACGCTTGACCCACTGAGCTGCCCAGGTGCCCCATGAGTGGAATTTTTATAAATAACTTTTATGCTTTTTTAATTTGTATCCATGTAGAAAAGAATGAAAAATATAAAAAAAAAATCCAGAGAAGACAATGAAAATCATCAGTAATCTTATTACACAAAGATATCCATAGTTAATATTTTATCATTTGTTTCTGACCTCTCTCTGTATATACCAATACATGTACATGTATGTATCCTATAACTATAATGTGCATTTGGTTTTCTAATCTCCTTTTTTTGACATAACCTTTGTTACGGACAGAATGTTTGTGTCCCTTTCCAAATTCATATGTTGAAGACCTAATCCCCAATGTGATGATATTATTTGGAAATGAGGCCTTTTGGAGGTAATAATTAGGGTTGTAGTCATTAGAGTGGGACCCTCATGATGAGATTAATGATCTTATAAGAGGAGACAGCAGAGCCCTTACCCTTTCTCTCTCCCTGACATGTGAGGACAGAGCGAGAAGGCAGCCAGGAAGAGAGTTCTCAGCAGGAACTGAATCAGTTAGTATCTTGACCTTGGACTTCCCAGCTTCTAGAAATGTAACCAGTAAGATTCTGTTGTTTAGGCTGCCCACTCTATGGTATCCTGAGCTGACTAAAAAAACATTATATAATGAAAAACTTCTGTGGTAAGCATTCTTCGAACACAGTATTTATAATGGCCAGATAGCAATCCATCATATAGCACAAATGTACCATGCTAATTCTACCAAACTGCTGGTTTAATCCATACACACACACACTCATTTTTGGTTGCTCTCGCTGTTTTCCAAAAAGAAAAGTGATTTTGTTCAGAAATGTACTCCTTCTCCATGTAACCATGCACTTCGAAGAGAATGCTATTAGGAGCTCCAGTAAAGGAACTGGTTGGCCTAAAAATAATACAATTCTTTTTCCCTGGCATGTGGTCACTTCTAGCTGAAAAGATGTGAAGGGAAGTTCTGATGAAGAGATTTGGGGAGTTTTTCCTCACATCTAAGACAGAGCTATAAGAAGAAATAATCTTTCTTCTTCTTATAGACATTGTGAATTGTGGGTGGATAACCATCTTACTTTCTGCCAGCTCTGAAGATCACAGAACCTAGTTCTTTGATGACATTGATGAATTACTGAATCGCAACCCTGAAACTTACCTCCTCTATTCTTCCTGTTATAAGTTTCCCTTATATTTAAGTCAGCTTGCGTCAGGATTTCTGGTGCTTGTAGTTGGACACAAAATATTTTATAAGTTTTGCTGTTAAGCCATCTTTGTGCATAAATCTTTGTCCATATTTCAGATTATTTCCCAGAATAGAATCTCTGAATAAAAAACCCTGAGTCAAAGATAATGAACATATTTAATATTTTTCATAACTATTGCTAAATTTATTCTGAGAAAGGCTGCATCAGTTTGCACTATCAGCAATATGTGAACAACTATTTCAGTGTACCTTTACTAGCGCCAGATGTTATCTTTTTAAAACTTTTTAAAAAAGAATTTTATTTATTGGAGACACAGAGACAGAGCATGAGCAGGGGGGAGGAGGCAGAGGGAGAGGGAGAAGCAGACTCCCTGCTGAGCAGGGAGCCCCACCAACCAGGGCTCAATCCCAGAACCTGGAGATCATGACCTGAGCCAAAGACAGATGCTTAACCATCTGAACCACGCAGGCACCCCTCTTTTTAAAAACTTTTTATTGATGTGGTAGAGAAATAATGGTACCATCTGTGATATTGTAATTTGCATATTTATTAAAGGGATCAAACATGTTTTCATATATATTTATTAGTCATTTGTATTTAGTCAAATGTACATTGTCTCTTCATGTCCTTGACTACTTTTTCTTACTGTTTTCTTAAGTGAAATTTAAGGATATGTAGTCATTTTTAAAAGATGGTCATAGGGGGCACCTGGGTAGCTCAGATGGTTAAGCGTATACCTTTGACTCAGGTCACCATCTCAGGGTCCTGAGATTGAGCCCCATGTCAGGCTCCCTGCCCAGCAGGGAATCTGCCTCTCCCTCTCCCTCTGCCTCTGCTGTTCCCCTTGCTCCTACTCTCTCTAGCTCTCCCTCTCAAATGAATAAATAAAATATATATTAAAAAAAAAGTTGGTCATAATATACTTTTCATTTTAATATATTTGTGGTTTGGATGAAAGACATATTATCATAGGACAGAAATTAATCTTGGCTTTTTAGTTTTTAAAATGAAAAAAAAAAAAAAAAAAAAAAAACAACAACCCTGAAACTCACAAGAGACATAAAAAGCTTCTTTTCTTTAAAAGATGTTCATATCAGGGATGCCTGGGTGGCTCCGTTGGTTAAGTGTCTATCTGCCTTCAGATCAAGTCATCGATTTCCACATTGAGTCCTGCATTGAGTTCCTTGCTCAGTGTGGAGTCTGCTTCCCCCTCTCCCTACCACTCTCCCTGCTTGTGCTCTCTCTCTCTCTCTCTGACAAATAAATAAATAAGATCTTTTAAAAAAGTAAATGAAAGGTGTTCGTATCTATGGAGTTTGGGTAAAGTCATGCAAGAGTTTAATAGTTACAATCCAAATTCACATGAAGTCTTCCACTTTTTTATTTCTCTAACCAGTACTCTTGGGTTATTTAACTGCTCATTTTAAAGCTTTATTTATGACCTGTTCAGCAATATTTAGGTTTCCCTCCACTGCTTTAATAACCCAGTATGACTACCCTCATGCACCCTCTTGCTAAAAATTGTTTTATGTCAGGGTTTAGCAAATTTATGATCAGCTGGAGAGAAACATGGGTATGTGAAAGGAAAAATGAGTCCTAATAATAATATATACTCAAGGTATAGGAGGCAACATTTGTTCATTTTTATTCTGAAAGTGCCAGTTTTCAGCATTTCTGCAACTCTGGAAAACAGCGTAATGCAGTCTTCATTATTAATGTGTTCAATTATACCTTTTTATATAGGTTGGCCTTAGCTAGGTACTCTCTTGAGAGAAAAAGGGAAACATGATAAATGATACTCTTTCCCTCATGCCAAACTCCTCCCATAACTTTTGCTGTATTGTAAAGAAGAATATTACAAAGTATAGCAGTCTGCTCTGCCCCGGATGTTAGAAGGAAAATCTATATCACTTTTGGGTCTGGTTTGTGTGTAGGAAGTGTGGCAGCCTTTTCAGTGTGATTCAACAGGTCCCTCTTAGGCAGGAGTGCAGGAGCCAGGAATCATGAATGGGTGGTCCCTGAGTTAGATGGGCCTTAACCTAGAAATCAGGTAGAAGGGCTATAATCACTGAGGTTTGGAGGCCGGACTTTAGTGACCCAGGAGCAGTTGGCCAGGGGAATGTAAGTAGCAGGACAAAAAGCAGAGAAAAAAAGCATATCCTGGAAAATGAAATACACAGTGGTGAAAAGAGCTTCTGTCAGAGGACAACAGGTCTCTTCCATATTTGACAGGCAGCAAAGGACACTCAGAAATGTGGGCTCCTAGTGGTTCGCTCTGGAAAACCCAAATTCCAGGTCTGTTGAAGGGTAGCAAAACTCTACAAACACGTTTCAGTGAAGAGAGCGATGCAGAAGGGCATTGTAGGACCCAAAGGCAGGAATTCAAGAAGAAATTGGAATTAAGAACAGGAAAATCACCAGGAACTCAGGTCATGGTCTGCTGTCTCTTTTCTCAATGTACATCTGCTACATTCTTCTCTCTGTATGTGTATGGATAACTCATTGTGGTCCACAATGAATGCTGCATCTCCTAGCTTTTGAGTTTATATGTCATATTCCAGCCACACAAATTCTGAATCTCTCTTTATTACCCTTAGTCTCCTGTAATTTTATCTCTCTAGAAAGTTAGGTAGAAGATAGCTAGATAGCTAGATAGATAATACTCTATTGCGATTTCTATTCACTGATAAGCCCAGCTCTAGTCCAGTCATTTGTGTTCACGGCACGTAGGGTCAAAGTGAACAGACAAAACCATGTGAACTCAACTCTAGAGAGTGGAGCCATCTACTCAAGGTTATTCTGAGCCATCTACTCAAAATCTGAATCTTACTGGATTGGAGAGGAAAAATGAGACTCTCAATGCTGTTCCATATTGAGATTGGTCTTTGATCTATGGACCCAGCTATTGTTAAGGACAGTAGATTGAATTGAGTTTTGGTCAGTCTTAAGACAGTATCTGACATAGTTCCTGCCTTAAGGAATACTTCTGAGGAGTGGTTACATAAATGCTTATAATTTCTTCTGGTAAGTGTATATATTTAATATATATTTGTTTTTGTACTTTAATAAATACTGAAAACTGGGCACCTGGGTGGCTCAGTGGGTTAAGCCGCTGCCTTCGGCTCAGGTCATGATCTCACGGTCCTGGGATCGAGTCCCACATCGGGCTCTTTGCTCAGCAGGGAGCCTGCTTCCCTCTCTCCCTCTCTGCCTGCCTCTTTGTCTACTTGTGATCTCTGTCAAATAAATAAAATCTTTAAATAAATAAATAAATAAATACTGAAAACTTTCAGCCATGATGGAATAATAGGACCTGGATTTGCCCTCCCATATTCAACAGTTAAAATACCAGATGATATTTAGAAAATGATGATTTTCAAACATGAGATAATAGGTAGTGCCAGGATTGTGATCCACGAGAGAGGAAGCCTGTGATTACCTCAGTTTACTGCCAGGAAAGGCTTACAATACAGGTAATGGAACCCAAATAGAGGCTGGCAGTTTTATGAGTTGAAAGTCCAGGAAGGCCAGAGAGGCTAGAATTTGTGGGACAAAGTAATGAAGAGAAGGAAGCTGCAAAGAGAGCGAGCCCCAGAGATCTACAAAGGGCTTTCTTCAACTCTTCATCTGAGTAATGATGTGAGTAGGCATGCGTGTGAGGAAACTACCCAAGGCCAGGAAGTGAACCAACAAAAGGGAATAAGAACAAGCATAAATATCACTAGAATTAATGCATAGCTAGGAGTAGGTTATATTCACACCAGCCGAAAGGAAAAGATGTCCTAATACGTGAGACATTAGGTAGACCTCTCAAATGGCTATTGCCTTAGTGGTGGGACCAAATTAGCTCTAGGCTAAAGACTGTTCTGGGCCAAATCAGACAAACTGAAAAGCAAGCCTGTAAATGATCAAAAACAAATTCTAAATGTACCCAAACAAAGCCCAACAATAGTTAAATGAAAGCAACAAAATATAACACTCAACAAAATAAAATTCAAAATGTCTGGCATCCAATAAAAAACTACCAGGCATGCAAAAAGCAGGACAATAGGATCTTTAACTAGGAGAAAATCAATCACGTGTGTGTTAGAATCAGCAGATAAAAATTGCAGGTTGAAATAAGTATTGTAGATATATTCCATATGTTTAAAAAAGTAGAAGAAACATAAACATGATAAGAGAAACTAAAGATTTAAGAAAGACCTTTGGAACTTCCAGAGATGAAAATATAATATCTGGAATGAAATCTGAAAACCATATCTGAATTGGAAACTACATTGTTTGGAATTAAGAGCAGATTAGATGCTACAAATAAACAAAGATTGCTGGACTTAAAGACTAGCTATAGAAATTATCAACAGAGAGGGGGAAAAAAAGATGAAAAAAAATTAATAGAGCATCAGTGACCTGAGGAAACATATCAAGCAGTCTCATACACATGTATTGGAGTCACGAAAGGAAAAGTGGGCTGCAAAATAAGAAAAAAACCTTTCTTAAAGAAATGTTTCCCAAGTTCAATGAAAATTGTAAACCCACCGTTACAAAAAACTCAACATAATTCAAGTAAAGAAACATGAAAAAAACCAACATTTTGGTAGGCAGAATCACGGTCCCCCAGAGATAATCATGTCTTAAGTCCTGGAGTCTGTGAATATGTTACCTTATATCATTGCAAATTTAGAATCTTAAAATGGGAAGATGATCAGGACTACCTGGGAGAACCCCATATAAAGTCCTTCTAAGACCCAGGCAAGAGAGTCAGAGAGAAAGAGATGTGACAGTGGAACTGAGGTTACAGAGTGATGTAAGGAGCAGGCCAGGGGCCAAGGAATGCACGCAGCCTCTGAGAGCTGAAAAAGACAAAAATGTATTCTTCCCGAGAGCCCTTAATAGAGGGCAGCCCTGCCACAACCTTGATTTTAGGTCCATCGGACGATTTTTAAATTTCTGACCTCTAGAACTCTAATATGATAACTTTGTATTTTTTGTACTTACTTTTTTAAAGATTTTATTTAGGGGTGTCTGGGTGGCTCAGTCGGTTAAGTGGCTGCCTTCGGCTCAGGTCATGATCCCGGAGTCCTCTGATCGAGCCCCGCGTTGGTCTCCCTGCTCAGTGGAAAACCTGCTGCTCCCTTTCCGTCTGCCTTCTACTCTGCCTGCTTGTGCTCTCTCGCTCTCTATCTCTCTGTCAAATAAATAAATAAGATACTTTTAAAAATAAAGATTTTATTTATTTATTTGAAGAGAGAGTGAGCACAAGTGGAGTGGAGGGGCAGGGGGAAGAGAGAAGCAGACTCCCCGCTGAGCAGGGAGCCCAACGTTTCGCTCCATCCCAGGGCCCTGGGATGATGACCTGAGCCAAAGGCAGCCACTTAATCAACTGGGCTACCCAGGGCTCCCTAAATTAGTATTTTTAAAGTTGAAGTATAGTTGACGCACAAAAGTTGTATTGTTTTAAGTCATTAAATTTGCCATCATTTGTTGCTGCAGCAGCAAGAAATTATGTGAATACCTAAGCACTTCATAGAGAAATTGCCAAAACTAAGTGCTAAACAGAAAAATCTTAAAAGCAATCAGAAAAAAAAGGAGCACATTGAATAGTGAAGAAAAAGACATATTTTTCTTTTTTTTATAATTTTATTTTTTTTTCAGCATAACAGTATTCCTTGTTTTTGCACCACACCCAGTGCTCCATGCAATCCGTGCCCTCTCCAATACCCACCACTTGGTTCCCCCAACCTCCCACCCCCCGCCCCTTCAAAACCCTCAGATTGTTTTTCAGAGTCCATAGTCTCTCATGGTTCATCTCCCCTTCCAATTTCCCTCAACTCCCTTCTCCTCTCTAACTCCCCTTGTCCTCCATGCTATTTGTTAGGCTCCACAAATAAGTGAAACCATATGATAATTGACTCTCTCTGCTTGACTTATTTCACTCAGCATAATCTCTTCCAGTCCCATCCATGTTGCTGCAAAAGTTGGGTATTTATCCTTTCTGATGGAGGCATAATACTCCATAGTGTATATGGACCACATCTTCCTTATCCATTCGTCCGTTGAAGGGCATCTTGGTTCTTTCCACAGTTTGGAGACCGTGGCCATTGCTGCTATAAACATTGGGGTACAGATGGCCCTTCTTTTCACTACATCTGTATCTTTGGGGTAAATACCCAGTAGTGCAATTGCAGGGTCATAGGGAAGCTCTATTTTTAATTTCTTGAGGAATCTCCACACTGTTTTCCAAAGTGGCTGCACCAACTTGCATTCCCACCAACAGTGTAAGAGGGTTCCCCTTTCTCCACATCCCCTCCAACACATGTTGTTTCCTGTCTTGCTAATTTTGGCCATTCTAACTGGTGTAAGGTGGTATCTCAAGGACATATTTTTCTTAATGATTTTATTTATTTATTTGAGAGAGGGAGAGCTTGAGCGAGGAAGGGGCTAAGAGAGAAGAAGAAGCAGACTCTCTGCTGAGCCAGGACCCTGAGATCATGACTTGAATTGAAGGCAGGCATTTAACTGACTGAACCACCCAAATGCCCCTGAAGAAAAAAATCTTAAAAGCATCCAGAAAGGGGGAAGATTCTGAACACCACTGACTTTATGTTGGAGTTCACTCATTATGCCTTCAGTATATGTTTTGGTTCTCATTTTTACACAGCTTGGAATGTTGTCCTTTTATTAATAATTGCTCTCCTTTTAATGAGCCCTTGCTAGAATGGGCAAGATTATTGGGATAGATTATTACTATTCCCAACCTACCCCCAAACTAAGCAGTGAGGTTTTGAACCCAAAGATAGGTGATTAGTAAATTTAAGAGTAGGGTTCAAAACCAGATCATCTTGAGAGGACATGCTCATTTCACTGTGAGCACTTTTCTTTCCTTAGGAAAAACCCATGTATTCTTCAAATCCTTACGTAGGTCCCATCTCTTAAGTGAAATATTTTCCTCAATAATCCCAAGTGCAATAATCCTTACTGTCACTGAGCTGTGGTAGCTTGTCTTTAAGGATATGCCTTCCCCTTCCCCTGCCTCCATGAACCAGACTCCTGATATTAAGGTCCTGTGTAATCCTGGTCTGGGATGACTCTGTAACTCACTTTTGACCAATAGTATGTGATGGAAATGGAACTGCATAACTTCCAAAGCTAGATAATGAATAGCCTAGTAGCTTCTTTCTGGGTCTCTGAAATGACTTCCTCTTGGAACACTTGCTCTAGGGGAGGCCAACCGTCAGGTAACAAATCTGACTACCCTTAGACTGCCATGCTGTGAGGAAGCCACTCTAGTTACATGAAGGAGACATGTGGAGAAAGAGTCGAAGGTCTGACTAACCCCTAATGGTTCCAGAATCCCATTCTCAACTGAGGCAGAAAAAAAATTATATCAGATGGAAATTTGAATCTGGACAGAGAGATGAGGAGAGGCAAAAATGGCAACTATGTCCAGAAATAAAAAATAATTATTTTTTCTCATTTAAAAAAATCTTTAAAAAAAATCAATGACATTAATCGAACATAATAACAGTATATTATGGGAGTAATATGTAGTTCTAAAATTATGACAATAGGACAACAGCACAAAGCGAGAGGAGAGAAATGAAGGCATACTGTAGTATAGTTCTGTAAAGACACTTTGAGGAGGTACAATATTATTTAAAGGTATACTGTGATGAGTTAAGGATGTGTATTGTAAACCCTGGAGCAGGATTTGGCAAACTAGGCCTGCGAGCCAAATTTGTTTTGTAAATACAGTTTTACTGGAACATAGCCAAGCCCATTTGTTTTCATATCTGTACAGCCCACAAATCTAAAATATTTGTTCTGTGAACACTTAGAGGAAAACTTGTCAACGCTGCCTTAAACAAGCACTAAAAAAAAACCCTATCAAACAAAGAAGTATAGCTAACAAGTCAATAGTGGAGATAAAACAGAAACATAAGAACTTAATTCAAAGGTAGACAGAAAAAGAGGAATAAAGTAATAATCTCTCTGCCTCATCCCATACAGTTGAGCATGCTAACCTTGAGTTTTCTTCTCCCCCTTTGGTTGCTCCTCCTTCGTCTTTTTCACCTACCTCTGCTCCTCTCTTAAATGTTGGCCCCCATCTACCACACTAGCTGGTCTGCTACTCGCCACATGCATTCCCCCTCTCCACACCTGCAGAATCATCTACAGTTCTAAATAGTCCACGCTGCTTCATGCATCTGGATCTTTGCCCATGATATTCCTTCTCCATGGACCTCCTCACTCCTTCCACCGTCAGCCCTTACCTCGGCTACTGCCCTGTGCCCTTGCGAACTCCACTTAACTGTAGCTCAAACTAGAGGATTCAACTTAGACATGATCTCATCCATCCCACAAGCCTTCCCTCACCCCACCCCACCCCACCCGTGCCCAAGCTTCTTTCTTCTACTAAAGCACTTACTGCACTGAATCATAATTATTTATTTACTTGTTTTTCTTCTCCCTGAAATTCTAGGATCCTTGAATCAGGAATAATGTCTTTTTTTTTTTTTATTCCTGATATCTCTATGGAGTGGGTGTTGAATACATATTTATTAAATAAATAAATGAAAGATGAAATGAATATCTACTTATAAAATGAGGATATTATAAAATAATAACAGAAGCTAACATTTATTAAAGGACACTTGTGTGCCAGACTCTGTCTAATGTGCTTTACACGCATTAGCTTATTTAATTCCTATTAGTCCTATTCCTATAAAGTCCTATTAGGTAGGTGTTATTCTCATCTTCACTATTTGATAGGTCAAGTCTGTTTCCTAAAGTGGCGAAGAAATAACCAGCGTTCGAACCTAGGCATTCTGATGCCACAGCCTAATTTCTGGAATGTTTGAGCTGAAAGAAACCCTTCACGATTATGTGTCCTACCCTCTCACTTTACTGATGAGGAAGCTGAGATTCACTGAGCCAGTAATGAGGTTCACAAAACGATACTTGAACGTTCAGAAGTATTTATAAATTCTTTGTCTTATTTAGCTTTAATGGTAATGTGTGATTACAGTTGGGTTACAGAGAAGCTGCAGTTACAGAAAGCCTCTTCTAGGGATCTCTTGTCTTATGAAAGAGTGGAATGTGCATGACTTAATAAATACGTGGAAATCCTTGGAAGAAAGATGTTTCCAAAGGTAGAAGAAGAAGCTTCATTCAAAGAGAATTTATAGGTTTAAACACAGCAGAAGAAATGTTTGTACTGAAACTTGATAGTGAAAGGAAATAGAAACAAACTTAATGAATTTTTTATCTATAACAAACACTCCTAAGTGACACTATATGAAACTTATTTGTGTTTGTGTTTATGGAAATGTAATATCCTAAAAATCTGTATGCTGGAGTCCTGCATTCCTATCCATTCCACAGTAGTTAGGCTTTCTTTTTTCAGCTTTAAAAATAAATAAGATGGACTCTGAGATTGGCTCTTTTACCACCCCCTAAGTAGAATTTAAATTTTTTCTGTCATGTTTTGGAAATGGTTATGTTTTATTATTTCTAGTAAAGGATTTTTTTTTCACCTCAAATATTTACCTGTATCTGGTGAGCAGATATTAATAGCAAAATAATACGATACTATAATTCTAGTGGTGAGACGGGTGATATTAGTTGTAAAGGACAGGTAGAATATGTTCTGTATTCCCAGGGTCCTAACAAACAGATTATTAAAATAAGTTGCAGCTGAGATTTAAGAAATCAATGCAGACAAAACAGGCAAGCAGAGAATTTCTCAAGAGTAATCTCATATTTACAAGGCAAAAAGTCTGGTAGTTTTAGATTCAGTTTTTGCCTAATGAACTTGCAACAGGAAGATGCCCATATTCCCAAAGAATAGGCCACGTAGGTGGGTTCAAATACTGAATGTTAAATTAGAAACGTGATTTTGACTTTGACTTTGATTTATTATTTATTCTCAATTTATTTATATTATTTATATTTATTCTCTACTTATATATTTATATATTTATTCTCAATTTATTATTCAGTCTACCATTTGAGGTAGTTTTCTTGATTTAAAGAAAATACCCATGGTAACAACGATACATTAAATAAAAATTACATCCTAAAGGACATTTGGACCTTTTACCCACTTCTATTAGAAAGCACAGCCCCCCCCCAAAAAAAATCCTTTGAATGAGTACACGTTTCCCATCGATGAGTGTAGTTTTCAACTTTCCTAACTCTGAGGACTTTGAGTCCTCTGAGACCCACTTCCGGATTAAACACCAATCTCTCTCCTTAAGGAGATAGGCTGTAGATGCTTTCTTTTTATGAGGCAATAACTGCAGTCTCTACTGAATAAACTCAGCAGCTGAGGTATTTATAGGAAATAAACTCAAGGTTAAAAAGCTAAGGGTGTTTTTAGCCTAGGATAGAATGATAATTGAGTATTTCCAGGAGTACACCCTCGGGTTAACTGTATTATACTCAACAGGCATGTCTCTCCACCTTTCCATTTTTCCTCAGGATCTTTATTGTCTCTCTCCCCCTTTAGAAGGTAGATCCAAATTTTATCATAAATTTCTCACTTTTGCCATAACAAATGCCTTATTTTTAAATAGTCAGTCCTTAAACCCCCTGCGAACTTGCTAATTTTTAGGTCATCACCTAAAAGAAAGGGCTTGGGTCTCCTTTTCGTCAGCTGTAAGAAGCACAGGGAAAACATTTATTAGAACCCGTGATTTAAAACCAATTAAAAACTACAGTCATAGGATAAGGAAATAAATAAACAATTGTAAAACAGCCTTCAGCTCTGTCCTTTGGGGACATTGTGATTTTACCGCTTATTACGTTAGCTTATTTTAGTTCTGAAATCAGTTTGTTACCAATAAAAAGAAAATGGGCTCTGCAAATAAAATGGAGTCTCTGCTTGCTTACTGCTACATTGCGAGAAAAAGTAGCTGAGCAGATTTCACCAAATTTGAAGGGTATATTGAAGATGATCTGATATAACAAAAAACAAATTAAAAAAAAAAAACAAGCAAAAAGGACGTTACAAGTGTGCCCACACAATTCATTTTGAAAAATCATTAGGATGGCACTTCAGAGAGACAAGAAAGTCCTCCAGGACAACTGCAGGCTTTCCAAAGGGCGATCCAATCACACGTGCACGTGTATCCCATATGTCTCCAGCATGAGTAAAAACAGTGACAATTTATTTGACAATGGTTAGTTATTGTCTAGAACAGTGTTTGGTTGGCTTGCTTGATGCTGCAAATATTTCTTAATATGTGACTCTATAATTAGTTCTAGTATGTTCTTAGAAATGGATATCATTTTTGTTTCTTTTTTATATTATAAAGGTTTCTTAAAGAGGAATTTACAGGATGAAAGCTAATTTGTTTTATGATACAATTTCACTGAGGCAGAAATCCATTATCATTTATTTATGAAATAAACTGTTCTAACACAATAAGGAAAATTTCTGGCAATTACTTGTTTTGAATTAATTCATATCCTGTAGCAGATGCTGTCAGTGTCCCACACAGATCCAATGAGCTAATGTGCAGCTCACCTGTAACTTCAGCAGTGGTTCTCTAGACACCAAGAGTTCTCCTTTCTTAAGTGCTTACATCTCCTTCTCAGCCCACACATGCTGCAGGCTAGGAATACCAGGGAACTCATCACTTTAGGAACAATGGCCAATCTGAGAAGGATGAGAATTGGTAGATTAATGTGCCAGCTTCCTTGCCCCTTGGCCGATCAGTTCTGAGCCACATTCTATAGTCTATTAGAGTTCCCTGGGGGATCGAGCCCACACAGCAGTTTATTGATAAACCCTTTATCGGCTTCCCTCTTTTCTCTGCCTTACCTCCTTGGATGTGTGCTCATGAGATCACCTCCCAGATGAGCTTACACACTCCCAACACGTTGTGTCGTATTTGCCTTGAGGAGGAACCAAACTAAGAAACACTTGAAGCATTGGCAATTTCTTATCCTGGTAGCACTTTTCACCACCCCCCCCCCCTTTTTACATCTAGTTTGGTGGTTAAAATCATGAGCTTTTGTATTAAACAGCCTTAGATTTAAATCCAGCTTTCCATCTACTTAGCTGTGTAATTTGGGGGCAAGTGACTTAACCTCTCTGAGCTTCAGTCTTCTGTGTCTGTAAAATGGGGTTAATAACGGTACCTGCTTTAAGGTGTTGTGTCTTGTGTCTGTTAATTTAGATAATACACTTAGCACAGTGCCCAATACATATAGTAGATAGTCAATAAATGTTAGCTGTGGTTTCATAACTTTCTGGTTTTTTTCTGCAAGAAAAATTATTTCATCTTCATCTGAAGTATATAATTAGGCTTCAGGGGCACCTGGGTGGCTTAGTTGGTTAAGTGTCGCCTTCAGCTCAGGTCATGACCCGGAGTCCTGGGATTTGAGCCCCACATCGGGCTCCTTGCTCAGCCTGTTTCTCCCTCTCCTCCCTGCTTGTGCTCTCTCTCACTATCTTTGTCTCTCTCAAATACATAAATAAAATCTTAAAAAAAAATTGATTAGGCTCATAGAGGAAGTAAGTGGTTACTCACTGAGAATTGATATGAGAAGGAATGTTTAGAAGCAGCCTCCTTTTGTATAGCCCTGTCAACTGTTCAGTCAGTTAGCATCTGCCTTCTACTCAGGTCATGATCCCAGGGTCATGGGATAGAGCCCCACATCGGGCTACCTGCTCTGTGGGGAGCCTGCTTCTCCCTCTCCCTCTCCTGCTGCCCCCACCGCTTGTGCTCTCTCTCCCTCTCTCTGTTAAATAAATAAATAAAATATTTTTTAAAAAACGATCTCTGTCCAAAATTTCATATTGATTCTTTCTCTCTAGAGTATCCTGACTAATACAATCTTCATAAAGTTTAAATCACATTCAAAATTCAGTGTTTTAGGAAATGCTATGTGAGAAATCATCTTTGGATGACATTTAAGAACATATTTATTAATATCTATTTACTTTATAAATTAATTTTAATTAATTTTAATATAATACACATATTTAAGACAATTATATTACAGAGTAACAAGAAATTATTTTCGCTTCAGACTTTCTGGTGAAAGTTAATGTTTCAGGGTCAGGAAGACAAATTATGTCAACGATAAAAGCAAAGCTTATTGTTTATTACTAGCAACCCATAACCTGTAGATATTTATTGGATAATAAGTAAATAAAATGAATTTAAAAATCCCAACCTTGGATTTCTGGAATGATCAAGAACCCTTATAGAATCTTAACACAGCATGGGCTTTTATGGGTGCTTGGTCCTCTTCACTGTAAAGCATGAATAAGAAATTTAGACCTAGGAAGGTCACCTGACTAGTAATGGGCAGTGCTTGAATTACAACTCATGGTTCAGTGTTCTTTTACTTCAGCCTAACACTTCCCTATAAACAAGGTAGAACTCAAGGACCTGTGAGAGTTAGCCTGGAGGCCCTCCTCTTGCCAGTGTTGTGTATAGCGGCGACCCAAGGATGTTCTTCAAGTCATCCCCCAGACCCCTGCCACTGGAGACACATTGCCACTCATCACTCTCAAGCCCCTACACCAAAGTTCCCAAATCACCTATTCCTCTAGATTCTTTATAGCAAACAACAGTTACTGATTCTGGCTAATTCAGTCTAAAAAGAAAATGAATCTATTGTAAAGTTATCAAGTAGCCCGCTGAGCTAGTAGGGCAGCTGGAATCCTGATCTGGAAATGAACAGGGACCAGCAGGGTTAAGTTGCACAACAAAATCCCATCACATTAGTAGCCTGCTGCCATCAGACACTCATGCTACCCTGCTGGCCTCCACATTCCTGGGCGCTGGCTGCCATGAGGCAACCATTGCAGGCCATCCCCGCCTCACATAGGAATATCTGATTGGCCAAAATTGGTAACATCCACCTCCTCCTCCCCCTCTCCAAGTCAATGAGCTGTTGGGAGAGGGAATATTTCCCATTCTTGAAGTTCATACATGGGAGGTAGGAGCCTTTTTTTTTTTTTTTTTTTGTAATTTTCATGGGAAATTTTTACTAGTATGTTTTGAAAAGATTCTTATTGTCTTTAGTAGAAATTAGAACTAATATTAAAAATATATGCAGTTTTCATAGAGTTGAAATTTGAACTGAGCATGTAATAATGTCTTGCTGGTTATTCCAGTTGAACTGAAACCTGTTCATTCACTGTTAGAGCCACTTTATAGATTTTTTTCCCTCAATCGTATAACCCCTATCATACAATGATAGGAACATATTTAAAACAACGTTTAAAAATCAAGTTGTAAAAGAGGCGCCTGGGTGGCTGAGTCAGTTAAGCATCTGACTTTGGCTCAGATCATGATCTCAGGGTCCTGGAATTGAGTCTGTGCTCAGCAGGGAGTCTGCTTGTCCCTCTCCCTTTGTCCCTCTCCCTCACTCATGCTCTCTCTTTTTCTCTTTCAAGTGAATAAATAGAATGTTAAAAAAATTAAAGTGTGAAAGTTTTTTTTTTTTTAAGATTTCATTTATTTATTTGACACAGAGAGAGAGATCGCAAGCAGGCTTTATTTATTTATTTGACATTTATTTATTTATTTATTTATTTATTTATTTATTTGACACAGATCACAAGCAGGCTCCCTGCTGAGCAGAGAGCCTGATGCGGGGCTTGATCCCAAGACCCTGAGATCATTACCTGAGCCGAAGACAGAGGCTTAACCCGCTGAGCCACCCAGGTGCCCTTAAAGTGTGAAAGTTTTTAAGTTGCACAGGACATTACAAAGATACTGTGCTGTATTTTACTCGAATTGTTAGATTTCCTTGAGAGCATAAGGAAGGATGCGTATTGTATTGATTTCTTAGTTCCCATAGGCCTCCAGGATTCTGTAGAGAGCAACCAGTTAATGAATGAATTACTGCCTGGCTGTCTGGCTGCCTGGCCGGCTAACTAAATGAATAGATCTGTGTACCATGCATTGCTTTTCCCTCATGGTTTCATCCTAAGGGTTAAATGAAGGAGTAATGTCTGGCCTCTGGCAAGCACTCCCAAGAATGCTAATCATCGCTATGACTTCTGCCTGTAGGTGGTGTAGGTGGTAAAAAGCACACTGCCTTAGGGAACTCATGGGTTGCAGCCCTGGCGGCCTGGTTAAATCTGGGCCAAGTGTTGGCCACACCCTTCTTGTGCCATCCTGTGGGCAGGACTGGTAAACACAATGAAGCTATAGGGAAACCAAGACTTTGGTGAGAGGTTTAAACCTGTAAACCTAGCTCAGCTCCACCGTAGGTTTTAAGATAGAGGAATGAAGGTGTTTCTAAAATATTTCTGTATATCACAGATATAGCAGAGCAAATGGGGGTGGGGGCTTTCTTCTGTAGGATTTAAATGTTACATGATTAACACTGAAAAAAAATTTTAAATCTACCCTTGATGATATAATTGAGTTACCAATGTTATTTTGTGTTCAGGCAGTGGGGGATGTGCTTTTTCCTTTCTTAATTATGTAAAGAAATGTACAACCAAATGTTAATGCCACTAATTTTACTTCCTAGAGTTTGTGGTGTTCTCAAAGATGCTCAAAAACATATTTATTTATTTATTTATTTATTTATTTATTTATTTATTTTTTATTTTTTAAAGATTTTATTTATTTGAGAGAGAGACAGTGAGAGAGAGCATGAGAGGGGAGAAGGTCAGAGGGAGAAGCAGACTCCCCATGGAGCAGGGAGCCTGATGCGGAACTCCATCCCAGGACTCTGGGATCATGACCTGAGCTGAAGGCAGTCGCTCAACCAACTGGGCCACCCAGGTGCCCCTCAAAGATATATTTAGGCTGAAATTTGTTGTCACCTAGTTTGTAATACAAAATACTGTAAGTGGCCTCCATATCACCCCCTTCACACACACACACACACACACCCACACAGTCAATTAGCCCTCAGCATCCATTTCTACCCCTTTCTCTGTGCCTTCCCACAGGATAGAACTACTTTTCTCTGACTTTCTTGCAGCTGTGGTTCTGGGTGAGAATTTGCTTCCACCAATGAGATGCTGGAAGTACAAGGCAGGCCTTCTTCATAGTGAGCTGGCTGCTCCTTAGTGTTCGCAGCCGGACTCGGCATTCATTCCACTGTTGAGTTACCAGCTTTGTCATGCTTGAAGGCAGTGTCCTAGAGGCACTAGTCACCAACTTCAGTGGGAATTGAGGAAGTCCAGCACCCAAGCAGTGGAAACAGCAGCAATTTCTCGACCTGTGGATTAGAGTGGTCCTCGAAATCAATATTTGGTAGCAGACCACTGCCTTCTACTCCTTGATACTGTCCCACAATTTTGTAAGTACCAAGTTTCTGGCTTTAAGTTCCTTTCTATCTGAAATACCTAGAGTGATTTCTCTTTTTTGTACTGTATCCTGACAGATACTGTATGGATGTCACGAAGAATTAAAATCTATATAGGCTACGAAACAATAACTATTAGAGTAGAAAAATAAAAGTAGGGAAAAGGTACGTAAAGTATACATTTATTCGTGTAAGAATACACGCACACACATATACTTGTTTATGCATAGAAAATATCAAGAAGATTTAAAAGAAAATGAAATTAGTAATTATTTCTGGGAAAATAAAAGTAAAGCCTGAGATGGGAGAGAGATATCCATTTCATTTTTTTTTTTTAAAGATTTTTATTTATTTATTTGACAGAGAGAGAACACAAGTAGGCAGAGAGGCAGGCAGAGAGAGAGGAAGGGAAGCAGGCTCCCTGCTGAGCAGAGAGCCCGATGTGGGGCTCGATCCCAGGACCCCGGGATCATGACCTGAGCCGAAGGCAGAGGCTTAACCCACTGAGCCACCCAGGCGCCCCTCCATTTCATTTTTATACCCCTTAATAAAGTGTTGTCTTTTTTTTTTTACCATGCTCACAAAATATTTTTTTCAGTTAAAAAATTTTAAAATACAATAAAATGGCAAGTTTCTATAACAAGTTGCAAAAGAAAAAAGCATTGATTAACCCATCAATCTAACATAATGTAACGTGTTTTTACATATTCCCTCTAAATCTTTGTTGATTGAAGTTCTACAGTGAGATATGTACACATACAAATTTATAATCGTTTTTGGGGTTTGGATTTTTTTGTTTTGTTCTTTGGGTTTGTTTTGTTTTGTTTTATTTTGATTGTTACCGTATATGTAACTAACACTTAGGAAATATTTACCATGTGCCAGGCATGGTGATTAGAAATTTTCTTGAATCTTAGTTCATTGAAACTGAGATATTACTGATTGTAACATGCACCATTATCTTGTGTGTCATTAAGAAAGAACTTAAAAAAAAAACTGCTCACTAAAACTCTAACACAAATAACACTTAGGGTTTTTTCCCTCTATTGAACCTCATATCTCTAGAAGGTAAGCAACTTCTGTCTAAAGGCAACAGGACATTTCTGACATCCTGACACTTGACACTTTAATGATGGTTCCTCATAAGGCATAAATTGGTTATACCAGCCTCTATTACTTTGAAATATCTTTCGTCTATTTAAAGGGATTTCATGGTTGTCTTTCTTTCAGTGGCTTTGCTGATGTACGATAGGCTCATAGTTTAGTCCCAAAATGTAAGACAGCTTCCTCTTCAAGGTTGCTTTGCATGAAAGTAGAGAGTGGCAGTCTTTCCTTCAGGGACAAATAGTTGTTTTGCTAATATCAAATTTAAGTTCTACTCTCCTTCCGTATCTTTGTCTATACACACTAACCTTTATTTCCATGCTGAATCACAATGTAATTTTTAAGGCATTTTAAACATCAATTAAATTCAAATTATAAATTACTGCAATGTACATAACTCAGTTGATGTGACAACCACACGAACAGTGATGATGCTTACATGTGTAGACAACTCTGTGCTTGTAAGATACCATCGACTGCCAGTGATAGCCCAATATCAGAGATGTTAAGAAGTGGAAAAGTTCTTATTAGAATAGATAAAATGTTATCCATTTGATCTTCAAACAACCTGTAAATCAATTCTGTTATTCCTCAAATAGAAAGCTGAGAAACAAAGAGGTTATCAAGGTGCTTCATTATTAGGAAACAGGTCTTTTAAAAATGCAGTCAGTCTGGTTCCAGTGCTCACCATCTTAACCATTAAGCTATGTTGTCCCTTGTTGTTTTAAAACTTCCCTTATTGCTACAGAATTGTCCTATTATAGTTGTTTAATATTCCATCAAAAGGACAAACTAGAATTTATTTGACCATTAGCAAATATTAGATAATTAGATTGCCTCTAATTTTTCCACCGTACATTATACAATTAACATGTCCATGCATATGGCTTTTCATGACCCAAAGGGATATGTTTTATTTTCTAATAAAAATATAATACTTATTTTAGAAATTTTGGAAAATACAAAAATTATAAATAAGCGAACAGTAGTTGCTATGATTTCTTCATCAAGGGGCTACCATTGCTAACAGGGTGGTGAGTTTCTTTTCCAAAATTTTCCACAGCTCTTTTCATATAGCTGAGATTATAATGGAAATGCCTTTCTGTGCTCTACTTTATTCTCTTAGAGTGTTGTATTAGTTTTCTGTGGCTGCCATCACGAATTACCACAAATTTTCATGACTTAAAACTACAAAAATTTATTCTCTCACAGTCCTGGAGGCCAGAAGTCCGAAATCAAGATGTGGGAAGGGCCATTGTGCTCCCTCATTTAGGACCCATCAAAACATGTTGCTTTTATAATGTTCTAAGATTATAATCATAAGTGAAGAGAATAACAACCAGTTGTGACTATTGGCAGCTCACTGCATTGCTTTGGGAGCCAGACATACTCCCTGTTCCTCATACAACCTGGAACCTAGCACAATGTGGCGGGAACAGACTCAGCACCTGATAGATGTTTTTGAATGAATAGTCTATCTAGTAAGGCAGTGTTTTCCATTGTGGGGCAGCATCATTGTTTAGAAAATTTTCACATATAGAACCCACTAAAGTAGTTATTTTTAAATATTTGCATTTCTATTCTATTCCCCTAGCATTCTCCATGTGATATTGATTCATTAGATAGAAAAAGGGGAGCTTATTAAACTTATAATTAACCTTTTCTCTTGACATGTAATTAGCTAGGATTTATGAGATGCTAAAGGCTGCAGTGTCTGAGAAAAGGAGCATAAATAAGGATATTTTTGTTTTACTGAGCTTGGAATAGTACAGTCATTTATTTTCATTGAAATATTATTTATCTGATATATTTTTCTTTTTAAAGTGGCTAATGATCTTCTGAACAACTTTAGATAAATTATTCTAGTCCATTCCAGGGGTAGAGATCTGATTCTAATTTTTTCCACCAAAATTGAGGATCTGATTAGGTCAAATCTATGTAAAACATTGAGAAGTGTGAATTCACTTTTCATCCCCATTTTGTTAAGATAATTTTATTATTGTCATGCTATCATAATTCAAAATATACTGTCAATAGGGTAACATTTTAGATGAACCAAATAAATCTTAAAGGAAAGATGTATTAAAATTTATATTGAACTACCACTGAGAAGGGTTTGTTTTGCACTATGTTGCAAGCAAACTTTTACCAACTAATTTTTAAATTTTCTTCTTATTTAGGAAGAAACATCTTTTTTCCTCAAATATAATGGGGTACCTTCAAAATAAAGAAATGCCTTATGGTAAGGAAACAGATTACAAAGCATCTTATTTTTCACTTATTTGGAAAAAAATTTTAATTGACTTGCCAGATGAAATGTGAGAGATTCTTATTTTTGGAATCCTCCTACACTTAAAAATGGCTCACATTCTCTGTGTTGTCAAGAACATAGACATCCAACCTCATTCCCAAACTGTCTTTTACTTTATAGTTCGTGGGATTCTCTAGCGAAAACCTCTCTAATGTCACTTAGACCAGATATTTTCACGTACTGTAGTTGCATGTCATCCAATTATGGAGGCTAAAACAAGCTACTGGACCTCTGATTCCAAGCACCACTTTTCCTTATCCATGCTATGATAAATCATTTTTTTTTAAATTATTTTAAATTCACTCTCTAAAGTTTAAAACAGAAAAAGGAGGCATTTCTATTAGGCTCAGCAGTCTTCTGTGGCTTCCTATTTATTTCAGTTCTCAAGGAGCTTTCCCCATAATTATTGTCATTATTATTACTATCTCTGGTCTTTCATAAGTGCATCATATGTTCTGCTAATCCCCCTCCCCTCTTGCTAGTTAGATATATGTGATCTTTTGTTAACAGGCTTTTATTATAGTCTTCACAATCCTCCTTTCCCATATTTGCTTTTCCCAGTCATTTGAATTACATTTATTTATTGTTTTCCATGATTTGACAGTTGTTGTTACAGTGACTTTTATAGTACACTGTTTAAAACGTATTTTAATAGCATCAAATATGTGATTCAAAGGAAGTAAAAATGCATAGGAATAAAAAAGCTATAGGAAAAGAAAGAAGCAAAGTTTAGTTAGCTGAATTGTGGTCTCTTGCTATCTTTCCTTTTTTTTTTTTAAGATTTAATTAAATTTATTTATTTATTTGAGAGAGAGCACAAGCAGTGGGGAGGATCAGAGGGAGCAGGAGAAGCAGACTCCCCACTCAGCAAGGAGCCTGGTGCAGGGCTTGATTCGAGGATCCTGGGATCATGACATGAGCCAAAGGCAGATGCTTAACCGACTGAGCCACCCAGGCATCCTGAGTTCTGTATCTTATGAGACCTGCCATAAGTCAAAGATAGGCTGATCTAAGTTCTTGATCTGTGCTTAAGATGAGCAGGAAAAATGGCTTCAGTTACCTGGTCCAGTATCTGTTCACCCATAATCTGGGTGTTAGTTTTCATTCTGTATTTTGACTACGATCCCTGGAAAATTTTTTGTTTCCTGTGATAGCAGTGGTTTTTCTCTTTTAGAGTTGCTGATGCAAGGTCAAAACTAATTATTTCCCAACCCTCTTATAAGGGTTTTATTAAATGGCATCTGTCTGTGCTTAAATATTAGGTACCAGAGCTATTAGGAAGGAAAGCGAGGAGGATGACAAACATAAATATCTTTATCTCTGCTGCTAGGACAAGGTGACCTGAAAGATAGTCACTGTATTAATGTTAATGAGGATAAACAAGCCCTGCAGCAAGACTCAGATAGCAGAGCCCAAATCACCCTGTTTAGTTCCAAGCACACTAGGCTCTGCAATTTGAATGCAGAGATGAATGAGATGCTCTGGCCCCAAGAAGCCTGTGTAGCTTCTTTGTTCCTATGAGGATGGGAAACCCCTATAGATCTGGGGCATCACTGTTGGAATAATGTAGTAGAACTCTCAGAGAAAGCCAGTTAAGTATATCTTAGGTTGAGAAAGGTCAGACACTGTGTGACATAAATTTTTTTAGAAAAAAAAAATTGGATTTTTGCAACTAATATGATAAATCTGCAAACTTTTACTACTAGATTTATCAAACAGCTCATATTCTACTGCCATCTTGATTTCCTCACCACTTAATTCCTTAACCTCTGGAGATCACCCGGCCTGATCACTCCTTTGAAACTACCTCCTGATCACTTAACTGAAACTACATTCTGAAAGGACATAATTTCCTGATTGTTAACTTAATGGTAAAATATAGGCAGACCAGCAAGGTAGTTAATAGAATGGTCTTGGAATCAGGCAGACTTGCATTTAAAATCTGAGTCTACTGCTTACTAACTAGCTCTGTGACCTTGAGAAAGCATTTTAAAACCTCTTCTGTGAAACTGGGATAATTAAATCAATCTCATAAGTGTACCATAAGGATTAAGTGAGATAAAATATGTAAAGCACCTAGCACAGAGCAAGGCACATAGTTGTTGCCCAGTAATTTCATACGATTATTATTTTTAAAAGACTTTCACAGTCTTTATTTCTCCTGACATTTCTATAGCACGTGAAACATGTCACCATTCCATACTTACTAAATATGTTTTCTTCTTCTAGGCCACAAACCTTAAATAATCTTTAATGTCCAACCCTTGGATTGCTCTGCTTCATTTTCTAAGAAGCTGTTATTGTTTTTTGCCCAAAGAAGGAGAGAAAGTTGGGGGCACTTGGGTGGCTCAGTTGGTTCAGCACCCGACTCTTGGTTTCACCTCAGGTCATGATCTCAGGGTTCTGGGATCGAGCCCTGTCGTCAGGTTTGTGTTCAGCGAGGTGTCTGCTTGAGATTGTCTCCCTCTCCTTCCCCCATGGCCCCTCCCCCATGCATGCTCACATGTGCATTCTTTCTCTCTCTTTCTCTAAGCAAATAAAATAAAATAAAATTAAAAAAAGGAGAGAAAGTTGTACTACTTTGAGAGAAATAACTCTAAGTGAGACTCAGGGAGACAGAGCCAACCTAAGGCAACACTTGCAGGAGCTTGAGTAGTCAATAAAACCGGATCTCACTCTTCTCCTTCTCTCTAGTCTACTGCTGGGGTCCTTATTGACTGAGATCATAAGAGACCGTGGATATAGTCCCCAGAGTCCAGCCTCCCAGAGTAGAGAACAAAGTGAAGAAGAGTGAGGAATGGACAAAGGGAAACCAAATGGGAGATACCTAACACAGATACCTAGAAACAAATCTAAAAAATATGTGTAGGGGCACCTGGGTGGCTCGGTGGGTTAAGCCTCTGCCTTTGGCTCAGGTCTGGATCTCAGGGTCCTGGGATCAAGCCCTGCATCGGGCTCTCTGCTCAGCGGGGAGCCTGCTTCCTCCTCTCTCTCTCTGCCTGCCTCTCTGCCTACTTGTGATCTCTGTCTGTCAAATAAATAATTAAAAATCTTGAAAAAAATATGTGTAAGATGTGTATGAAAAAATACACAATTTTCTAAACAGAAATCCATGTTTATGGGTAAGTAGACTCAATATTCTGAGAATGTTAATTTCCCAGAAATGGATTCATAATTTAATGCAACTTTTAAAAATACTAAGAGTATTTGATGGAACTTTTTAAAAAAAGTTTTTTATTTAAATTCCAGTTAGTCAACATACAGTGTAATATTAGTTTCAGGTATATAGTCTAGTGATTCAACACTTCCATACAACATCTCATGCTCATCAGAAGTGCACTCCTTAATCCCCATCACTTATTTCACCCATTCTCCCCACCAACTCTCATCTGTTAACCATCAATTTGTTCTCTATAGTTGAGACTTTTTTTTTTTAAGATTTTTTTTTTTTTATTTGAGAGAGAAAGAGAGTGTATGAGTGGGAGGAGGGGCAGAGGGAGAGAGAGAGAATCCTCAAGCAGACTCCCCGATGAGCATGGAGCCTGATACTGGTCTCCGTCCCAGGACCTGAAATCGTGACCTGCGCCAAAATCAAGAGTCGGCTGCTTAACCGACTGAGCCACCCAGGCACCTCAAGAGTCTGTTTCTTGGCTTGCCTCTCCCTGTCTTTTTTCCCCCCTTTACTCGTTTGTTTTGTTTCCAAGATTCCACATGAGTGAAATCATATGGTATTTGTCTTTTTCTGACTTATTTTGCTTAGCATAACACTCTCTAGCTCCTTAATGAAATTTTTTAAGCTGATTCTTAAATGTATAAGGAAAACCAGGGGTATTTGGCTGGCTCAGTTGGTGAAGCATGAGACTCTTGATCTCAGGGTTGTGAGTCTGAGTCCCATCCTGGATGCAGAGATTACTTTAAAAAAAAAAATGTATGAGGAAAAACCAAACAAAACAATGAAAAATGCCAATACAATTTTGAAGAACAAAGTACAGGATACTTAACTTAGAACTCTCAAGGCTAATAATAAATGTATGATAATTAAGACATTAGCAAAGCCCCCAAACAAACCCATATATATATATGGAAACCTAATATATAATAGAGGTGGCATTATAGAACAATGAGTAAAAGATGATAATGATGCTGAAAAAACTAGTTATCCATCTGCGGATTAAAAAATTTTGAGAAGGGCATCTGGCTGGCTCAGTCAGAACATTCAGCTCATGATATTGGGGTTCTGAGTATAGAAATTTCTAAAAATAAATAAATAAAATTTCGACTTCTCACCTCACAGAATATATGAAAATTAATTTCAGGTGTGTTAAAGACCTAAATGTGAGAGAAAAATATGAATATGTAGAAAGTAAATATAGGAAACTATCCTTAGATCTTGGTATAAGGAAGAACTTTTTTTTAATCCTACAAAAAGTATTATGATCTTTGATAGGAAAAATTCCTAAAACAAGATACAAAAGGTATAAATATCTTAAAATTAAGAACTTCCATTCTGAATTAGTAGACATGGTAAAGAGAATAAAAGACAAGTCACAAATTAGGCAAAGAAGGCAAATATTTGTAGTATAATTATTGACAAAGAGCTAGTATATAGAATATAGGAAGATCTACAAAACAACAGAAAAAGGTATATAATCCACTAGAAAAATCGGCAGATGACTTGAACAGGAACTTTACAAGAGGAAAGTCAGTGGCTAATACAAGTAAGAAAAGATGCTCAATTTCATTAGTAATCAGGAAAAAGCATATGTAAATAACAAATCTGACAATACCAAGTATTAGTGAACTATTGGAAACTCCTAATCCTATTAGTAGAACTGTTAATTGGTACAATTTCCTTGGGAAAATGATTAGCAGTACCTAGTAAAGTTGATTATAGTCATATTCTACCACAAAGAAATTCTACTCCTGGGTAAGTGACCTAGAAGAATTCTTGCCCAGGTGCACAAAGATTTTTATATAATAATATTTATACCAGTTTGATTTGTAATAAGCAAAAGCTGGAGATAACTAATGAATCCATTACAGTAAAGTTGCTAGATAAATTGTGATATGTTTGTACAATGGAATAGACCCTTGGTAACATGAGTGAACCTCACAAAATATTGTTGAGTAACAGAAGCAAGAAAAAACAGAGTGCACAAAATATGATTTCATTATATACAGTTCCAAAACAGAGAAGTCATTAGAGAAGTCATCACTGTCAAAAGCGGTATGTCATTAGGGATACATACATAGGTTATATAAGTATAAAACCAAGCAAGAGAACATCATCATAAAAGTAAATATGGCAGTAACTCCCAGGGTTGCAGGGGATGGGGGGGGAGAGAAAAAGATATGTTCAGGTGAAAAGCACTAGGGGCTTCCAAGAATTGACAATTTTTTTTTTTTGTAACCTGACTTGTAGATAGTTTATTATTTTTCTTTCAATTGTGTGTATACATTTTATATACTCTTATGTATATATATTTCACAATATAAAAAAAGAAAACCGTATTTTCTCCCTTTGTTAAAGTAGGTTTACACATGATATTATACCATCAGCCCACTTAAATAAATACCTTCAAACCCATTTCCTAAATTTAAAAAAATTAAAAATACATTTAATTTATATGTATACAATAGTTGTGTATTACCTATGAAAAAAATATTGGTAAATATAGTCAAAGATACAGATAAAGACTTTTATCTATATTATATATTATGTATATTCTATATTTTTATGGTTAGGAATAATATATAAAATTAATCAGCATCTACTACATGGCTTAACTGTGATTAGTGTTTGCATATGCAACATATTTGTTCACATATTATTTCTGATTCCTTGGTTCTGAAAGTTAGACATCACTATCTTTGATTTTTAAATAAAGACACTGAAAACCTAGGTTAACCAACTTGACCCCAAATAACCCAGCCATTCGGCCCACAGCCCACTCATAAAGCCGTTTGAATTGATTGTTTTCTGATCCTCCAACTGGGATGCTTTCAGTTATATTACAAGATGGTCCTGGGGCACCTGGTTGGCTCAGTGGGTTAAGCCTCTGCCTTGGGCTCAGGTCATGATCTCAGGGTGCTGGGGTTGAGCCCCACATCGGGCTTTCTGCTCAGCAGTGAGCCTGCTTCCTCCCCTCTCTCTCTGCCTGCCTCTCTGCCTGCTTGTGATCTCTTTCTGTCAAAGAAATGAATAAAATCTTCAAAAAAAAAGAAAAGTGCTCGCTTCGGCAGCACATATAATATACAAAAAAAAAAGAAAAAAAAATGGTCCTGTTCTTTACTCTCCTATAGTCTTTGGGTACACTTTTTCATATGGTTTTCTGAGGAAGCTTTAGGACTTCTCAAGAAGAAATGATACCAAAGTTATAGACTCTAGAATTAATTACTTCTTCCAAAATTCACTTCTTAATGTTCAAAATGAAGAGTCTAACAATAATTCCTTTTTCTTAAATTGAGATATAATTGATGTCTAACATTGTATTAGTTTTAGGCTATATGCCTAAAACTTTAAATACTTCTTTAAATACTAAAAGTGTGTTATTTAAGCATGAAAACATAAAACTGTCACTCACTTTCAAATTCCTTTTTTGGTTATGGGTAGGAAACTGGATTAAACTAAAAGAAAAGAACATAAATACAAGCCAGTTCTTACATCAGAAGGCCATTTTTTGGACACTTGTTTGTTATGATAACGTCTGTCTAAATCACATTAACTGTGAAGCACCGAGGATAAATTTATGAAAAGTCTAAATTATATATTTGACAAAATGTCTTATTTCCAAACTCAGTTCAGAATTACCTGATCGATCTAAAAGTACAATACCTAGTTAAGTTAGTTTTATGGTCCAGATGTAATGAATGATATTTCTGCTTAGTGTTTCAGTTGCTAAAATCTAAATAGTAATTCAAAGTACTTAAGGATACTTTAAAAATTAGAATCTTAATAATTAATAATAATTGAAAAATTCTTCTTGTCACTTATTTACTCTTAGTTTGTTGAAAAAGAAACGACTTCGTAAGCACTGGCATATTTCAACTAAGGCTTCATCTGAATACTGACAGCTTTTTAAAATTAGTTTGATGCACATTAATTCTTCTATGGTACTACTTTTAATATGCTGTATAGGAAATGTATCTCTGATCTTATGAATGACTGAGCATGGTATCTAGAACAGATACAACTAGATATAATTATAGCAGTGATGAATTAATGATCCTATTAAAGAATCTGTTATTTCAAAATATTTTACTCTCCTATTTCTCAGTGGTAAATTTAACAGATATATGTAGTTCTCTAACTGTCCTCAAGCAGCGCTGATTTTGCCCTCCATGAGACATTTGGCAATGTCTGGAGTCATTTTTATATGTTATGGTGGGTAGAGGGTCAGCGCTACCAGCACACTGTCTAAAGCCAGATATGCTTCTAGACAGCCTACAATGCACAGGCCAGTCTCTGACAAAAAAATTATCTGGTCCCAAACCAAAATATTAATAGTGCTAAGACTGAGAAACCTCCTCTAGCCCAAACTAAAGGACTCACTACAAATTTCTGTCTTTAAATTTTTGGATGTTAAAAAAGATAAAAGATATATACACATATGTGTGTGTATCTATTCACACTGAATACACATGTTATGAGATGGGCTTATAAAATGATGAGGCCGCTTTGTTAGCATATGAAATTAATTGCTAACATTTACATAATGTTTATAAATACTTTCTTGACACTGTCTCCCAGGTAATATTATCTATATCCATAGAGTCAATTTTCATCTCTATGATTATGACTTTCAAATATTTATCTCTAGCCCAGACTCCAGTGTGTTACCACATCCCACTGATTTTCTGTAGTCAGTTTTTCCTCTTTCCCACCCTTTGCCCTCAGCACCACTGCAATGGTTTGGCCTCATCCTTATTTGTCTGGATTACTATGTGACTCCATTGTCAATAGTCACACCATCTTGTAGCTATAAAATAAGGAAACCCTATCTTCTTAGTGCACAAATTATAATAGCTTCAATCCTCACTAACTCCCGGAAATCAGCTGTCATCACATTACCTTCCAGCTGCCTCTAAGAGCTCCCCGGGTTTGACCATGCAGTCTCTTGAAAATGTCCATGGGGTTCTTCTGTCCACTAAGGCTTTCCCCTCACCTGTCTGAGATCTGTCAGTTTCCATTCTCAGTATGATTGACAGAAGAATTTAAATTCCTTGCAGACAAAACTTCACCACCTCCCTAATAGGGACATGATCCAGCTCCCAAATATAATCATATCAGAATACACTGCCAGAAAAAAAAAAAAAAAAAAGAATACACTGCCAGTATCGGTTCATTTCCTAAAGTCTGAGTAATTCAGTTTTAAATAATTTTTCATGGGACATCAATAATCCAGAGGAAGCTGGACTGCATCAACCTCATTCTAGCTCATTTTCAGTCTCTCATCACAAATGGTTTAAAATCTTGATGTCAGTCTCACAAAGAATCACACTGTTATGACAGAGGTGACTTTCTAACCAATCTCCTTCCAGTCTGGCCTCATTGAGTCCACATCTTTTCTGCTGCCTGCATTCTATAAGGGATGCAAATCTGATCAGTTGCTGCTGCGGCTGCTCCTTTCCTTTTTAATTCCATTAAAATTGTGGCAATCTGAATAGCAGTTCAGAAGTTTGAAAAACAGGAACCTAGGCAAAAGTTGAAGATATTGCTAATAAAGGGCCCAACCCTGATGCGGCCCACCTTCAAAAACGTGGCCCCATTTTCATGTATTTCCATGGCTTTGGAGACATGGTAGTTGACTCCAGGTTGTTTAATGAGTGGGAATGTGGGCCCAGAGGCGAGAACTGATAGGGACAGTGTAGAGAAAGAAGTCCTCCAGTATGTCCCTCTCCCTGGATTCAATAGGCTTACCCACAGGGTCCCCCTAGGAACGTGGTGTTGCCGGTATAGCCCTGAGTACACAATTGCTGACTGCTCACTATGACCTGAAGTGTGGCTAGAAGTCCCAGCCCACCTTCTGGTGTCCTCTCAGTCATGGGAGGTACTGAAAACCTCAGGCAGGGCTCATCAGGTATCTGTCCCTAAGCCACTTGAGCTGGACCAGGCTAGGCTGAGGCAGTCCACCTCCCTCAACCCACCTCTGCCTACTCCAGGAGAGTAGCTCTTTAAATTTCAGTAAGCGGAAACTTCATGCTTCATTCTCAACTAGTCTTTTCTTCATGCAAGAGTCCATAGTGGTTCCGCATGGCCTTTATGACTCCCCTCTTGTTTCTTTAGCCCCATCACTTCTCTTTTCCCCATCTATGCTCGAGTACAGTCAGGACTACTACAAATCCCTGAGCTTAGATTCTTTCTCATGCCTCTGCTTTTGCTGTGGTCTAGGCCGGGAATGCCTTCCACCCCATCATCAATGGGACATATCTTATCAGTTGCCATCTTCTCCAGGAATTCTTTCTTTGCCTCATCCCCAAGCCTAGATTAAGATCTCTTATCTGTAATGTGGAGAACGTCCTATGTATCTCTGGCACACCTCTTATGGTACAGAAATGGTTTGTGTCTTCCATGAGTCATAGGAACTTCCTAACAGCAGAGGAAATGTTGTTACCCTCTGTACTCTTCAGATCCCTGGCACAGGGCCTGCAATACTAAGTGCTCAGTTAAATTCCATGAAGGTTGACTCCGTATTTTCATTAGATCCTCTTGACAATCCTGGGAAGCTAGTGTTGTTTCCAACAGTGCTTGTAAGCAGTGAATCCATTTAATTTAAGACTAAGATTAAAACAACCATGAAAATTATGGTTACAGATTACAAGGTAAGGTGCAGGAATCATGACAATGTAGAAACAAAGTAACTAACAAAAGAGGATAGGAGAAAGGGGTGAAGAAGTTGGGTGTGTGGATGATGTTGATTTTCTCTATATTGTAGCCAAGGTTACAAAGTCAAGTTTTAAAGTTGACAGGGGCACCTGGGTGGCTCAGTGGATTAAAGCCTCTGCCTTCGGCTCAGGTCGTGATCCCAGGATTCTGGGATCGAGCCCCGCATCAGGCTCTCTGCTCGGCAGGGAGCCTGCTTCCTCCTCTCTCTCTCTCTGCCTGCCTCTCTGCCTACTTGTGATCTCTATCTGTCAAATAAAATAAAATAAAAATCTAAAAAAAAAAAATTTTAAAGTTGACAGATAAGTCATAAATGTATAATCACATTTCAAGATATAAAAGTGAACATTAGAGGGGTACCTGGGTGGCCCAGTTGGTTAAACATCTGCCTTCAGCTCAGGTCATAATCCCTGGGTCCTGGGATCAAGCCTGGCCTCTACCTCGGCCTTGACCTCTGGCTCCCTGCTCAGTAGGGAGTCTGTTTCTCCCTCTCCTCTGCCCCTCCTCCGCAGTCATGGCTCTCTCTCTCATTTGTGCTCTCCTTCTCTTTCAAACAAATAAAATCTTAAAAAAAAAAAAAGTAAATATTAGAAAATGTAGAAAAATCATTCAGTTAATTAAACTCAGGTTTTAGAGGATAAGGAGTGGAAAAGGGGGATATTACTCATGGTTAGGAGTGTATGTAAAGTAAAAAGAAATAGAAAATAAAGTATATTATATAAACTTATGGTAAATTTTAGCCTAAAAACAACCTAAAATGCAAATTTTTAACATGTTCGGAAGAAACACGCACATGTAAAATATAAGATGAAAATAAATATAAAAATATAGAGATCATATACGGGAAAAGATAGAAATTAGGAAATTTAGAAGGAATGTCTATTATATCAATAAATTTACCAATGGAAACAAAATGACCCTCAAAAAGATTATGGAACAAAATCTAATTAAATATGAGTTAAAAGATATACCTAATACCAACTACCTGGAAAAGTTGAGAATTAAAAAGTAAAAAAGCAAGTCACAGAGTGAAACAAATAACTGATTGAGAAAATACTCCAAAATATTAAGAAAAAGGTTGATGGAAAACTCAATAGAAAAGTGGGCAAGAAACTTGATACTATCAAAGAGCACATTTTTTCATGAACACATGAAAAGGTGTTCATTCTACTTCATTCTACTTCATTATTAATAGGAAAATGCAAATTAAAATCTCTATAAACCTACCAGAAGGACTTAATACAAAAAAGACTAAAAATACCAAGTGTATACCAAGTAAAAATACCAAGTGAAATTAGAAGTCTCACACACTGCTGGTAGGGTATAAATTGGTAGAACCACTTTGAAAAGCAATTTTGTGTCATGTCATAAAGTTGCAGAATGTGTTCTCTTTGATGTGGCAATTCGATTTTTACCTATATACCCAGCAGAAATGTGTGCATATGATTACACAGCATGCATGTATAAGAATTGCATTGGCCAGGGGCACCTGGGTAGCTCAGTGGGTTAAAGTCTCTGCCTTCAGCTCAGGTCATGATCCCAGGGTCCTGGGATTGAGCCCCGCATCGCATCGGGCTCTCTGCTCAGCAGGGAGCCTGCTTCCCTCTCTCTCTCTCCGCCTGCCTCTCTGCCTACTTGTGATCTCTGTCTATCAAATAAATAAATAAAATCTTAAAAAAAAAAAAAGAATTGCATTGGCCAAAAGCCTGCAATGATTAAATGTTTGTCAATGGTAGTCATATATATTCATAGAGTGTAAAACAACGCACCAGTGTAAATAAATGAATTATAATGGGAGCCGTGACCCAGAAGAATCTCACAAACATAATGTTGGTCTAAAGAGAAAAGACTATGCAGTGTTGATTCCATTTATATGAACTTCAAAAACAAGTTAAATTAAACTCTAATGTAAGTAAATGCACACTTAGATGGTAAAAGAATAAAAAGAAAGGAAATTCTACGTAATGTTTCCCATCAAAATAAGAAAGAAGAGAGGGAGGAAAGCAAGGAAGAGAGAAAAGAGAGGATGCTGTGGATGGGAATAGATATGGAAGTAGTGTTTCTTGAGTTTTACCAGTCATCTACCTCTTGACCTGAATTGGTGATTACACGATGTTAACAGTAGTTTATACATTAAACTGCATGTTTATGTTGCTTGCAATTTTCTACTTACATGTTTTATTTAACAATAAAAACATTTTTAAAGTAAAATATAACAAACTCTAAAAACTTACTCTGAATTTTTTTTAAAGATTTTATTTATTTATTTATTTGACAGAGATCACAAGTAGGCAGAGAGGCAGGCAGAGAGAGAGAGGAGAAAGCAGCTCCCCAAGGAGCGGAGAGCCTGATGTGGGGCTCGATCCCAGGACCCTGGGATCATGACCTGAGCTGAAGGCAGAGACTTTAACCCACTGAGCCACCCAGGCGCCCCTCTGAATTTTTTAATAGCCTTTGAAAGATGTTTGTGAATGTTTAGTATAAGAATATCCTTCTTTTAGGGGCTCCTGGGTGGTGCAGTTGGTTAAGTACCCAACTCCTGGTTTGGGCTTAGGTCGTGATGGCAGGGTGGTGAGATCAAGCCCCCATCTGCAGCTCGGTGCCCAGCACGGAGTCTGCTTAAGACTCTTTCCCCTCTCCCTCTGCCCTTCTCCTCCACTCTCGCTCTCTCAAATTAAAAAAAAAAAAAAAAAAGAATTCCTTGTTTTAGAGGTCTTGAAAATTAAAAATATGGGAGGTTACAGTCTGTCAAATACATTATATCTGCACATGGAAGCTTTATCAAGTTCATTTAGCAAATTCATTCCTTTCAAAGGTTAATCAGTCCTAATGTTCTTATGATGCTATGTCTTTGCTTTAAGATAATTTTTGCTTTGTTCACTCAAAACCAACTTTTAAATTTTAAACAATGACAAATCCATGGGTCATAAAGAGGGCATATTCTAAAATGATGAGTCTGGTGACATTACTTCAGAGTTTAATAACAAGTGTTAAACATCTAATTTTTTTAAATTTCTAATATTCATTTGATATTATTTCTAAATATATATATCATATATATGATAAAAAAGATATACCTTTCTAAATATATATATTATATATGATATATATATCAAAAAGAAAAGCATTTGCAATTGATTTTCTAATAGCCATTAGGTAGATAGGTATTGAGAAAAGAATGATCAAAGTTATATATTCTAATATATTATTATATGAATTAATCAGTTCCCCAGGGACATTTGGCAATGTCTGGAGATATTTTTGGTTAGGGCAATGAAGTGGGGAGTGGTACTAATGGCATCTACTTGGTAAAGGCCAGGGATGGTGTTAAGTATCCTACAAAGCACAGGAACACCCCCTGAAAATAAAAATATTATCTGGCCCCAAATGTCAATCAAGCTTAGGTTGAAAAACCCTGCAATAAATGAGCAAAGAGAGGAGTTGTCACATATTGTTAAACAAAAAAGATGAAAGTTAGTGTGGTTCCATTTTTTGTTTAAAAAAAAAGTGTGAGTGTATGTATAGTGTATATACATGCAAACATGTTAACAATGGTTGGCTGGGAATGCTGAAATCTTGGAAGAATTTTATTTCTTTTTCCTTTTATTTTGCTTATCTGAAATTTCTGATTTTTTCTATCATTAATTACATTACTTGAACCATAAGAAAAATACAAAGTTTAGTTTCTACCAAAGAAAAGCACTGGTTTTGGTATCAGAGGAACTGGATTTCAACATTGGTTGGCTTTCACTGAAAGTATTACTATTTTTAACATTCTGAGAGTGTTTTCTTTGGGTAAAATGGGGACTTGATACTTCTCATATTGGCATATTGGTCCTTTTCTTTATTTTAGATTAAATAAAAGTACACACACATACACACACACACACACACACCAACTCAATTCAAGAAAAACTTGAGTAAGAATTCATTTTACTACTATCTTTAATGTTTGAGGGAAAGTATATTTATTTAGAGGGTAGGAAGATGGATGAAGGAGATTATAAAGGTAATTTCTAGGCATGTTCACAATTTAGAAGTTAGCTTCCCATTTATACCTATTTCACTTAAAACCTCTGATTTAACAATGAATTCCTTTTTTCATTCAGAATACATTAAATGAGTACCTGTAATGTACCAGACATTGTGCTAAGCACAGTGAAAACAAATGGGGGGGGGGGAAAGACTCAACCTATTTTCAAGGAAGTCTAATACACAACTGGTAATAGCACACTGTAGCAAATACAATCATAGACACATCCAAAGGATATTGTGGGAACAAAGAGGAGGAACAATTAGCTGTGCTAGCTAGTATTACTAGTATCCTATAGCACTATGCTTACTCTTCATGTTTAGATCCATTTTTTGGTTGATAAATAAAACTAATAAAGTAATTTTCTAATCATAAACAGGAAATACAAAAAAATAATGGACATGAATGTACAGAAGGTGATTAAAGTAGAATTACAGTGTTGTGAGCAGCAGTAAGCAAAGGAAATTAAAGAATAAGAGGCAGAAGGTAGATGGTGGGATGATGTTGAATCAGTCTCCATCCTGTTACCATCAGATGGTTCTGAAATGCCTGGCGAGCATCTGGGGTGGAAGAAGAGTAGGAGATGAAAGGCTCCTGAGTGGGAAGAAGAAGAGTCAGTGCACAATCATTATGTGTCAGATTGGGATAAAATTCTTACAAAAATCTGCCTATATTCAATAATTGCAACTATTTAAAGTGCTAGTATTACTCTATTGTGCTAGCAGGAAGTAGTTAAGAAATAAACATTTTGTGGAGGTAAGGAGATATTTGGGATACCAGGAACCCAATGTGCTTCATAATGCACGATGCTTTGAATAGCTTGTGATCAGAGAATAGAGAGGAAGAGTACATGGTTACAAAAGAAGTCAACATCAGCTGAAGAACATAATGAAGGGTACAGCAGAACAAAAGTTGGAATTGAGTTTGGATCCTTGGTTTGACAGAGGATTTTTCAAGCAAGTTAGTTGTTTATACAGCAGTCCCTCCCTCATCCTCTGTTTCGCTTTCCACGGTTTTGGTTACCAGTGGTCAACTGTGGTCCAGAACTAGATGATCCCCCTTCTGACATACTAGGAGGTCAGCAAGTAGCCTAACGCTATGTCACAGCACCTCCATCACTCATCTCACTTCATCACATCACACAGGTATCATCTCATAGCATCACAGGAAAGGTGAGAACAGGACGATAAGAAACTTTAAGGGAGAGAGAAAGAGACCACAGTCACATAACTTTTATTATAGCACATTATTATAATTGTTCTATTTTATTATTGGTTATTGTTAATGTTTTGCTGTGACTGATTTTTTTTTAAAGATTTTATTTGAGAGAGAAAGCATGGGAGAGAGCACAAGCAGGGGTACCCACAGAGGGAGAGGGACAAGCCAGCTCCCCGCTGAGTAGGGAACCAGCCCAGGGCTTGATACCAGGATTCTGGGATCATGACCTGAGC
This sequence comes from Enhydra lutris kenyoni, assembly GCF_002288905.1. Classification (NCBI taxonomy): domain Eukaryota; kingdom Metazoa; phylum Chordata; class Mammalia; order Carnivora; family Mustelidae; genus Enhydra; species Enhydra lutris. Next base: position 31,179,479 of record NW_019154103.1, read on the forward strand.
CAAAGGCAGATGCTTAACCAACAGAGCCACCCAGGCACCCCTACTCTGACTAATTTATAAATTAAACTGTATCACAGGTATGTATGTATAGGAAAAAACCATAGTATATATATAGGGTTAGGAAGTTTTAGTCATCCACTGGGGGCCTACTATGGGGCTACGGAAGATAATGGGCAGGGAACACATCTGAGGAGTTCCACTGTTTGTGCTAGGCCAGTACTGGCATCCTCCAGCTCAATTCCTCACGCACCCTATTCCCTAGGCCTAGATGAATATCATTTGAGTCTGGCTGATTCCTCCTCATCGTTCAGGTCTCAACTGAAATAGTATTTCCTCAAGAAAGTCTTTTCTTTTCGGCCCTGTCTCCATCCCCTCCCCATAAGTATCTCCCTATTATAAGCTCTCAAGGTTGTAAAGAAATAATGTGTTTGGTGGTTAATTAGTCAGTTCTCTCTTTCATAATCCAATCAACCTCTCATCCTTAAATAATCTTTAGAAGGGCAGAAGGGTGGGGACCTTCAGTTTTTCTCGCCAAGGGGTGAGCGTTCATCTGCAGCACCTTGTAGTATTGACATAGCATGTAATCAATAAGCATTTATTGAATCAATGAATGAGCTTGTCTTAACCGTTTAACACTGCTAGGCCCCTAGGAAGCACTCAACAAATAAAGAGAACTTACTGATACACACATTCATTATCTCATTTAATTTGCACAAAACCCGAGACGTATTAACCCCGGTACTGCGGTCTAGAAAACTAATGTCAGGTACGCAGCCCACCAGGAGGTCAGGCAACTCCTGAGCAACAGCGCCGGAATGGGAGCCCGCCCTGTCCACTTCCCCGGGCGGCGGCCCCCGGGCTCGCCCTCTGCGGCCTGCCATCCCCGGCGGCCTGCCCCAGATGAAGCCCGTTTCCGCAGTGGGAAGGAGTCCCCTGGAGAGAGGCAGCGCCGGGGTCGGAAGGAAGACCTTCCAGGGCCAGGCGGGTGGGAACCTGACTCGTGGAAGGGAACCGCTCCGCCGGAGGGTCGCATCCCGGCGTGGGGCCTCAGGTGGTCAGCGCCCTGACTGCCAGAGGTTCCGCCACTCCAAGGACCTGGAGCGCGCGGCGGAATTCCCACGGTCAAAGTTCCCCGACCCGCAACCTGGCTCGGGTCACCGCTGGCCGCCCGCGGCCGCTCTAGGACGCCGGAGTAGGGGGAGGGGGCTCCTCTCTGTGGTTGGGCCTGGGAGGCCCCGCAGGGAGCCGCCTACCTGGCCCGAGTCCCGGGTGAGGCGCAGGCCTGGCGTTCAACTCTCCAGCCCGCGAGCCCGGGCAGGACCTGTGAGAAGGCGAGGAGGAGAGGCGGACGCTCTGGCCTCTGTACCCCACTCCGTGAGCGCGCTGTCTCTGGCAGATCTGATTTCTATATATCTCGGAGAACAACGCGGTCAGTTTTGCCCAAAATTCCACCACCTTTGCTGCGTGGCAAGGAAAAAAAAAAAAAAAAAAAGAACCTTACTATTTCTTAGTTTGTCTTTCTTATTCTCTAGTGATTTCTTGTGTATTCCCTTGATTTTGTTTCTAATTGTTGCTATAGAAGCTTTGATGTGGTGGAAGCATTTTTGAGAGTTAACCTCTCTGCCGTTCCCTAAGGCTGAGTATGGCCCTGGGACCTCTTTTTCTCTCTCCAAGCAGAGCTAACAGCCTTAAAGAAAGGATCAAACAATTGCTTGACTACCCATACTGTAGCCAACTTGGTTAATTAGCTCAGACTTTGCTAAGTACACAACGATGGAGGAGAGGGAAAAAAGAGCAGCACCATAAGAACCACAAACATTAAAGATGAGGAGGCGTAGAGCCCAGGACACTGAATGCAAATGGAAATAGAAATAAATGCTAACCAAAAAAAAAAAAAAAAAAAAAAAAGGAGGTAAATGAAACAGCAAGGAAAATGAACTGGTACATGTATTTCCAAATGTACAATTATTGACTCAAGAAAGTCTTCATGACCAGGTTTATGAAGAATTCTTGGAATACCTTGATGGCTCCGTCAGTAGAACTGATGACTCTTGATATTAGGGTCCTGAGCTCGAGCCCCATGTTAGATGTAGAGATTACTTTTAAAAATGTATATTAAGAATTATTAGTAATTCTTAAATATTCTGCAATTAGAAGAGTTTCTGCCTTATGAAGACAATTTATAGGATTTTAGCAAGATGATGAAGTGTGATTCCTTCACATGCTTATTCTTTGTTCAAAAGGCTTTTGTCAGTTCCCTGGGTCTTTAAGAAGTAGTCTAATTCCATTTATTTTCATAGGTGTACTCTGATAAATACCAATACCAAAATCAAATGTGTCTTTAAGTTTAAACGGGTATAGGTAGAAACATTCTTGCAGTGGGTTAGCAAAGAGGTATGGATACTTTAACAAAACAGAAAAAAAGTAAAATAAAATTGATGGCCCTGACTAGTTAAAAACCCCAAGGAATTCAGTTCTGGTTGGAAAGCGTTAGAGCTATTTCAGAATACTTATTAACGAGCTTATTATATTATCCGTTTTAGAAATCTGTCTTGGCAATCTTTTATTCTTAGTGGTTCCCTCTAATAACGTCCTCATTTTATTGCTGTGTGCATAATGATGTTCTTTAGTATATCCAAGAGAGTTTTTGATGTTGGAATGTGCAATGACTCAAGTTTCACTCTAGCAGCTTGAAGGAGTGATAATGAGGTGCTCTCCTTTTTACATTTATACTCCTCTTTCAGGCGTATAATTTCATTTAAAAGTTGGTATTATTCTTTTCGATTTTCTATTCAATAATGAAATGTAAAGCAATGATTGTTCCCCTAAGAACAACTTTAAGTTTTCTGAAAGCTATGATAAGGACTTTGCAGCAAACTGTAAAGGTATCATTTGGGAATTTAACACAATATGCTCCAAACCCAGATAAAAGGAAAGGTTCTAAATTAAAATGTGTGGATGAAAATCTATAATTTGGCACTAAATCAGTGGAGATATAGTGGGTGGCAAATTGAATTGCAGGAAGGAAGTGAAGATATCTGGTTGCCTATTTTATTAGTACTGCTCAAGTCCAGCTCAGCATTGTAGGAAAAATTACTTAGATCACAAAGACAGAGGGAAAAGGGTATCCGAGGGTGCGAAGCTCAATACTAAAAATAATAGTAACAGTAATTAATGTTTATGGAGCGTTTATTAAATGCCAGGCATCATGATAGACATTTTATGTGCATTATGCCATTTAATTCTTGCAACAACCCTATGAAGTTGGTGCTTTTATTATCCTCATTAAGACTGAGTTAAGTAGTTTCCCCAAGGTGGGAAATTGTGGAGCATGTTCTCAAACTTAGGTTTGTCTCATTTTTAAAGCTATACAGGGATTTTTTTTTTTTTTTAAGATTTTATTTGAGAGTGAAAGTATGAGCAGGCAGGGGGGAAGGGCAGAAGGAGGGGAAGAAGCAGTCTCCCTGCTGAGCGGAGAGCCCAACTCAGGACTCATCCAAGGACCCCAAGATCATGGCCTGAGCGGAAGGTAGACGCTTAACCAACTAAGCCACCTAGGCATCCCCAAACAGGGATTTTTATATCAGCTGTGTTCATTTTAACTTTGCAAGATCTGATCATCCCTACTGTCCTGTCATTTTGCACAAATAGTGGTCATACTTCTTTCCTTTCAAAATCACTCCTCTTCTTCTGAATCAATAGACCTAGTTACCCAGGCACCTGTGATGACTAAGTGACTCTCGCATTTCATTAGATCACTTGGATTCAAATCACATTATCCCTATTTTTTTAAAGATTTATTTATTTATTTATTTATTTATTTATTTATTTATTTGATACAGAGAGAGAAGTCACAAGTAGGCAGAGAGGCGGGGGGGGGGCGCGGGGGAAGCAGGCTCCCTGCTGAGCAGAGAGCCCAGTGCGGGCCTGGATGCCTGAGATCTTGACCTGAGCCAAAAGCAGAGGCTTAACCCACTGAGCCACCCAGGCGCCCCACAATATCCCTAGTAATAAGCTGTGAGACTGTGAATCATGTATTTAACCTCTCTGCCTTTCTTTCTTTCTTTTTTTTGCATCTGGTAATATTAAAGCCTACTCCATAGGGTTTTAATAATACTTAAGTGAGAGTGTGTATAAAAACAGTTGGTAAGTATCTGAGTACATAAGTACTCAGTTTATACTATTTTTACTGAAACCCAATAGTGCATGCGATAGCATTCTCTAACACGAGTCTATGAAGACTCGGAGGCATAGCTGGCATCTGCTGTAGGAGAAAGAAGTAAAACGTTTACTTCTCCCTGCTTTTGGAATGTGTGAGTAGTTCACTCAGGGTTGGGGAAGAGGAGAGAAGTAAGAGTTTATCAGAGACTAAATACAGTGTGACTGTATAGGAAAAGCAGTTTCTGGGTATTGTACATGATTAGTGATGGACTAAGTACTAAAGCATTCTTCCTAAATTTGAACACTCACTAATATTACTAAATACTCAGTAAAGACTCAGGCTCACTCTCTAAGGAAAAGATTTATAAAGAATGCCTTTGTCATACCAATCTAACCTGGCTTATTAAGGTTTCTGGTAGATTTCTTTCTTTCTCTCTTTTTTTTTAAAGATTTTATGTATTTATTTGACAGAGAGATAGATCACAAGTGGGCAGAGAGGCAGGCAGAGAGAGAGGGGGAAGCAGGCTCCCCACTGAGCAGAGAGCCGGATGTGGGGCTTGATCCCAGTACCCTGAGATCATGACCTGAGCTGAAGGCAGAGGCTTAACCCACTGAGCCACCCAGGTGGCCCTCTGGTAGATCTTTCTTAACGCACATAATATTGATGGTCATTATTGCTGAACTGTGGTTTGAAGCCTACTTATGAACATCCAGATTCAGAAAACAAACACATATGGATGTAGTTAGTCTAAGTTTATTTTGAAAAGGATTCACGAAAGGATTTCTTTAAATTCATTATTTGTAACCTTATTTGGCATTTGAATTTTACTGTGAATAGAGTGCTATTGAAATAACAATAGTGAATGCTTAGCGAACTCTCGCTGTTCTAAGTTTTTATACATATTAGTGTATTTATTGTCAAGATTACCCTTTGAAGTTGTTTGTATTATTATCTTCATGTTACAGACTGGGAAACTGAAGTACACAATTTAAATAACCTGAGTAAGATCACCCAGCTATGATCTCACCAGGGCAGGCTGTCTCCAAAGCCAAGAGCTTTGACTTGAACATTTTCCTCAGGAAAGTGTGCCTTACTGTACATATCCATATCACATAACCTTCCAATTTTCCATACAATTTTATGGCACATGGACTCCCTGAAGTCCGATTATAAACCCCACGATAAAACCTGCTACAAATAGTAAATATCTCTAATATATGTGTATGTGTTCCAAAAATATAACTTAAAAACAATCTGTTAGGAAATTCTTAATTATATAAAAGTTCTCATGTTCTGAAATGGAAAACAGCATACAGAATCCCCATACTATCTGTCCTCTTTTAGTGACCCGTAATCAGTCTTTCTGCAGCTGCTCGTAGTGGTAATCTGTGGTAGTGATTAGCACCCACCCCTTCTTTGGAGAACTGCTTTGTCCACCTAAGCTGTGTGATTCCAGCAGAAGTTGCAATACACTAAGCTTCTAATATTGTCAGATCTTAGCTTGCATGTAATGTATTTCCTTCAATGACACACTGTCATCTTTTGACATTGCCTATTGCAAACATCATGCCACTGTAGCTTTGATTATTTTAATAGTATTTCTAAATATATCTATTACATTCATTTTTCTGTTTTGCTTTTCTCTTTCATTTGTGTCAAGTCTTAAAAGATTGTGTTGGGCACCTGCGTGGCTCAGTTGGTTAACCTTCTGCCTTAGCTCAGGTCATGATCCCAGGGTCCTAGGATTTGAGCCCCTTGTCAGGCTCCATGCTTCTCCCTCTCCCTCTGCCCCTCCCCACAGCTCATGTGTGCTCTCTCCCTTTGTCAAATAAATAAATAAAATCTTTTTAAAAAAGATAATTTTATATTAAAAGATTGCATTTATTTTATATTAAATATATTTTATATTTATATTTTATATTAAAATTGTGTTTACATTAAAACATTTAAAATATTATTTTATATTTAAAATATTTATGTTATTAAAAATATTATTGGGCTGACGGGTATAAATCAATGCCTTGGTTTATATGTAAGTTTGCTAAGGCTGCTATAACCAAATACCACAGACTGGTTCGTTTAAACAACAGAAATTTATTTTCTCACAGTTCTGGAGTTAAGAAGTCCAAGATCAAGTTGTTGGCAGGTTTGGTTTCTTCTGAGGTCTTTCTCTTTGGCTTGCAAATGGCTGCCTTCTTGCTGGGCCCTCACACAATCTTTCCTCTGTGGGTACACATCCCTGGTATCTCTGTGTATGTCCAAATTTCCTCTTCTTATAAGGACACCAAGTCAGATTGGATTAGGGCCTCATTTTATCTTAATCTTCTCTTTAATGGGCCTGTCTCTTGTCATATTTTGAGGTACTGGGCTTCAACATACAGATTTGGGGGAGACACAATTTAGCCCATAACAGCGTAGCTTTTGCATTTTTGCACATTGCAATACCAAATTTATTTTCTTTCCAGAGCATACCTTGGAGCTTCTTTTTTAAAGATTGCATAAGAAAAGGATATATTAATTTTGTATATGGTACTGTAGGATTCCTGGTGATTATTTAGAACTCTTATCAGTTTTCAAGGTGCCTGAAAAATCATCCGAATCTCCTTACACGCCAGTAGTTTGACAGTTTGAGAGAGAGAGAGAACTGAGTTCAGACCTCTTTTCCTAAAGTTTTACTACTTTTTCTAGAGACAGCCATGATAAAATTATTTATTTTTTATTTTTAGTTGTTAATGGACTTTGGTTTTGGATAAGTTTTAAAAATTGTTCTTTATTGGAGATTGTTTTCTCACTACAGATATTTCCACAAATAAAATACTGTGCTTCTTGACAGCAGAAATACTTTATGAGTCAGGATTCATACAGCAGAAAACCAGGGACTTGTTATGTAATAAATCATTGTTGGATCAAGTTGAATTATATTTTTGTTACAATTATGTACAGTTATATTAGAATCTATTATTTTCAACAATAATATCATCTTAAAGATACTTCCTAAGGGGCACCTGGGTGGCTCAGTGGGTTAAGCTTCTGCCTTCCGCTCAGGATCAAGCCCCACATCGGGCTCTCTGCTCAGCAGGGAGCCTGCTTCCCCCTCTCTCTCTGCCTGTCTCTCTGCCTATTTGTGATCTCTCTCTCTGTCAAATAAATAAATAAAATAATAACTAATAAATAAATAGAATCTTAAAAAAAAAGATACTTCCTAATATATCCTGTGTTCCTTCCCTGTTTTCCATCCTAGTGTTACCATGGTAATCCAAACCAACCACCATCACCACTTCCTAGACCATGTTCACAGTCTCCTGGTTCCCCTCTTGCTCTCCTACAATTCATTTTCCACATAACAGCATGAATGATCCTTTTTCAAAAAGTAAAACTAATCATTATTAACCTGCTTTGAACAATCTGTTGGCTTCTTATTGCAGTTAGAATAAAATATAAAGTCCTGTTCTTACTGACAAAGCCGAGCTCAGTTTCCAGTTTATCTACCTGCCTCCTTTCCATAGGTTCAGTATGTTCCATTCACATTGGTTCTCTTTCTTTCTGTTCATGGGATACTATGTAATTTTTAAAATATTTATTTATTTGAGAGAGAAAGAGTGAGCACAGGGAAGGGCAGAGGGAGAGGGAGAGAGAAACTTCAGCAGACTCCCCACTGACCGTGGAGCCCCATGTAGACTTCATCATACAACCTTGAGATCATGACCTGAGTGGAAACCAAGAGTAGGAGGCTTAAGTGACATTTAGAGGCCCCCCGCCCCGGGACATTTTAAATTGTTTCCATCTCAGGGCCTTTATATGGGCTATACTTTGGTAATCATTGTCTAGAAGATTCTGCTTCCAGACCTTCCCATGACTGGCTCCTTCCCCTTCAAGTCCCATTTCAAGTGTCACCTTCTCAGATTCTTCATGTAATACTTAGCAGGACCATCTCTGCACCTAATAACACATAAGCTATTTCTCATATTAATTTGTTTCATTTTCTACATAATTTCAGTGTAATCTGAAAATGATCATATTTACTTAATTGTTTATCATCCTTCCCCCACTGAAATGGAATATTTACTGCTAGTATATTTTAGAAACTTAATAAAGTACCACTTGGTAAAGAAATAAACATAAAATACAAAGTATTTATTTAAAAGTAAAATTCTCACAAAGCTATAGGAATTAAAACAATATGGTACTGCCAAAAAAAAAAATGGGGAACAGAATAGAGATCCCCAAAATAAGTCCCCACATATATGGTCATATTTAATATTTAACAGGGGACCCAAGAACACTCAACAGGGAAAGCATAGTTCTTCAACAAATGGTGTTGAGAAAACTGGAGAAACACATGCAGAACATCGAAATTGGGCCATTATCTTACACCACTCACAAAAATTAACTCAAAATGGATTGAAGACTTACATATAAGACCTGATACTATAAAGTTCCTAGAAGATAACAGGGGAGGAATTCCTTGACACTGGTCTAGGGAATGATTTTTTTTTTTCCTTGGATATGACTCCAAAAGCATAAGTAACAAAACTAAAAATAAACTGGTGGGGCTATATCAAACCAAAAAGATTCTGCACAGCAAAAGAAACAATAAAAAAAAATGAAAAGGCAACCTATTGAATGAGAGAAAATATTTGTAAACCATATATTGGATAAGGGGATCATATCCAAAATATATAAAGAACTCTAACAAGTCAATAACAAAAAATTCAATTAAAGGATGGCAGAGGAACTAAATAGACATTTTTCCTAAAAAGTCATTCAAGTGGTCAACAGACACATGAAAAGGTGCTCAACATCACTCATCATCAGGTAAATGCAAATCAAAACCACAATGAGATATCACCTCATACCTGTTAGAATGGCTATAATCAACAAGACAAGAGATAGCAAGTGTTGGGAAAGATATGGAGAAAAGGGAACTCTGGCACTGTTAGTGGGAATGTAAATTGGTACAGAAACTGTGGGAAACAGTATGGAAGTTCCTAAAAAAATTAAAAATAGAACTATTATTGATCCAGCAATTCCATTTCTGGATATATAGCCAAAGGAAATGAAACAGGATATTGAAGAGATATCTGTACTCCCATGTTTATTACAGCACTATTTACAATAGCCAAATTATGGAAATAGCCTAAGTGTCTGGCAATGGATGAGTGGATAAAGATGTGATATATATTAAATATATATAAAATATTATTCAAGCCATGAAAAAGAAGAAAACCCTGCCATTTGTGACAACATGTATGGGCCTGCAGGGCATTATGCAAAGCAAGATAGACAGAGGAAAGCAAAGACTCTATGATATCGTTTATATTCGCAATATAAAGAAGCCAGGCTTGCAAAAACAGAGTGGAATGGTGGTTACCAGAGTTTGGGGTTAGGGGAAGTGGGGATCTATTGTTTAAGGGTGCAAACTTGGAACTAGTAAATAAATCCTGGAGAGCTAATGTAGAGCTCAGTAATTGTAGCACAGTAATTATAGTCCACATTATGTATTATAAACTTAAAAGTTGCCAAGACTAGATCTTCTTTATTCCTACCACAAAAAAGAAATGATAATTATGTGATGTGATAGAGGGCTAACAAATAGTAACGTGGTAATCGTATTGCAATATATAAAATGTATTGAGCCAACCTGTTGTTCACCTTAAATTTACACAACGTTATGTGTTAATTATAGCTCACTAAAATAAAAAAGGAAAATCCCATTAACTACAATTAAAAAAACAATTCTCTCTTTATAAATGAAACATAGTGATTTCTGGCGGGGGAAAAAAAACAAACAAACTATAGTTTTGGCCAGGTTTGGAGAAGGAGGAGATAGACAGAATATAATTTCTATCACTCTTATTTGGAGAAGGTCTCTCAGGTTAATACTTTATGATAAATTAAAATTTTTAAATATAAGTTGTTTAAAGACCCTCATTTTGCATCACTTACTCAGTTTCTTCTTAGTGGTAATCAAACTGTTACAGAGCTTGTAACAAAGCAAGTAAGGACAAACTCAATTGTTTTCCTCGAAAATGCCCCTAGGAATAAATAATGAAAAAATATTCCTGTATTTAGTTTCTTTTGATATTCTAGATATCCTTCAGTGAGTGAGATGATGTAGGTAAAATTATAATCTCAAATTAGTTCTTTTTAACTTAGAATTGGAAAAGCAATCAAACACAAACTGCTGACATACATATTTTACCTGCCCCCTGTGAGACTTTTTGTATCAATCCCAGTTGTAAACTGTGGTTATAAACTACATGTCAGCATGAACAGATTGGCTCAGGCAAATGAACGGCTCTGTCAATATCACCTTCTCAGTTAAGCTGATGGACCTGTGCAGGACTCCTCAGTATGAAATGAAATTTTCCCTTTGCTTTACAAAAAGCCAGAAAAAAATGCCTCAAGGTGCTAAAATAGAAGGGTTTTTTTCCTTTCTTCTTCAGCCTCTTTCTCCCAGTTTATGATGGGGAGTTTTATTGGCTAAGCAGAGAATCTTTAACTTTAAATTATTAGCATGACTTTTATTGTTCATCTTTTTATTACCTAATTTTATTTTATTTATTTTTTTAAATATTCTATTTATTTATTTGACACAGAGGTAGAGCATGTGAGCACAGGTAGGCAGAGGGAGAGGGAGAAGCAGGATCTCCACGGAGCTGGGAGCCCGATGTGGGATTCGATCCCAGGATCCTCGGATCATGACCTGAGTTGAAGGCAGTCACTTAACCGACTGAGCCACCCAGGCACCCCACATAATGCCAATTTTAATGCAAATATAACTTGTATGTGGAATCAGCAAAATTACAGAATTCATATTTTGTAGCTTGTATGCCAGGATGGTGAAAACTACACAAAACGAGCTCAACTTTTTAATTTCGCTTCTTGGATATGTGCACATCTAGCAACCCTCTCTAGCTTTCTCTGATAAGTGAGAAAGAACAAGAAGGGAAATTAAATCTTTGATGTCCTTTCTCTCCCTTTTCTCCTCTGTCTTCATTTTAGTGTAAGTGGTTGGCCAATACAAGAAGTGACACAAGTGACAAAGAAGCTGATACTGTTCCTTGGATGCTCCCCTTTCTTAGAATGCCACTGCCTTCTCTCTGTGTTTGAATGACAAGCATGTTCTCTCAGGATTGTCAGTGCCTCTGTTTACTCTGTGACAGACGTAACACACTGACCTTATACTCACTTCAGACTCGCTGAATCTTATGCATTGTGAGTCCCCTGGAACGCTGTACTCATGAGGCCCTGAGAATACTGATGAGAATAGAATGGAAAGGAACAGTTGGACACACATATTGGGCACATCTTCTCTGTTTACTTCTATGCTCCACTGTCCCTTTAGACTTTATTTGCAAAACACAAGTTCAAAGATAAAAATTATTAACATTTCAAGAAGGTGGGGCGCCTGGCTGGCTCAGTCAATGGAGCATGTGACTCTTGATCTCGGGGTTATGAGTTTAAGTCTTAAAAAATTGTTCTAGAAGGTGATGGGAGAGCATTAAATCAAGGACAGGTCCTCTCTGAATGGAGGGACCTGAACAACTATGCTGTACCTGCACCAGCATTGTTACCTGTATCCACCTCCCTGAATGCACCCACCTTTCCTTTAATATATCTATGGGGAAACTTTGTATGTGGTAAACTTGCCATCTTAAGATCTTTGAGGGAAGCATCAAGGTTACATATTTTCCTGGGCCCCTGGAATACCACCGTCCAAGGTATTAATTTTTTAAGAGCTCTTCAGTTGATCCTTAGCAAAAGGAGCTGCATTAAAATTTAGCAAATCAAGTGTTTTTGACTAACAGTGTCGGAATAAATGGTCTCCACAAAAGCCAAAAGCTTTTGATTTGATTTTTTTTTTTTAAGATTTTATTTATTTGACAGACAGAAATGACAAATAGGCGGAGAGGCAGGCAGAGAGAGAGAGAGGAGGAAGCAGGCTCCCTGCTGAGCAGAGAGCCGGATGCGGGGCTCAATCCCAGGACCCTGGGATCATGACCTGAGCTGAAGGCAGAGGCTTTAACCCACTGAGCCACCCAGGCACCCCAAAAGCTTTTGATTTTAAAAGGAAATAATAATGTAACAGCATATTTGATAAGAGCTAAAAGTGAATAGGAACATTGCTATTTCAACAAAAGAAATGAAATATGTAACTTAGAATTTTTCCAATTTTTAAAAAATTTCTATTACTGGGCCCCTGATCTCAGGGTCCTGGGATGGAGTCCCACGTCGGGCTCTTTGCTCAGCGGGGAGCCTGCTTCCCTCTCTCTCTCTCTGCCTGCCTCTCCGTCTACTTGTGATCTCTCTCTGTCAAATAAATAAATAAAATCTTTAAAAAAAATTTCTATTACTGTATATAGACAAATACACATTCATATGTCCATGAAAGACATTATACACAGTTTAAAAATACACTTTTTGAGCCCTGCCTTCATTAGATATACCTTCCCTAGAGCTAAGTCATTAATGTGAGCAATGGGGGATCTATCTGTAAGGTGAACCCTTCCATCCATGGTACTTAGTACTTATTTCAGTTAATAGGGTTTCCTGTCATTCCATGGTAACATACTGCAATAATGACAAGTGTCTGACAAATACATATAGATTTTTAGTTAAGAAGGGGACCAGAATATTAGTATATGTTTATTACTCTAGTGTATGTTTATTAGAGTATATTATTTTATAGGAAAGTAATAATGGCTGAGAAATGCTCATTCATTCATCTGCTAATGGTCCAGATATAGGAATTCTAGCTCATCTGGTCATTGATGTTTTTGTAGAGATGAAATTTGAGTTAAGCTTGAAAGCTTTCTTTGGAAGTGCAGAGTTTTATACTAGCTACATGGCCTTTGTCAGATGTCTGATTTGAAAAATTTTCTCTGGCTTATCTTTTCATCTCCTGCCAATATCTTTCACAGAGCAAAATTTCCTAATTTTCTTTTTCTTGTTGAACTGTAATTAACAGATAATGTTATATTAGTTTCAGGCATATAACATAGTGATCCAGCAATTCTGTACGTTATTCAGAGCTCACCAAGATAAGTATAATCACTGTCTGTCACCATACCATGTTATTAGAGTATTATTGACTGTATTTCCTATGCTGTACTTTTCAACTCCACGACTTACTTATTTTATAACTGGAAATTTGTATCTCTTTATCCCCTTTATCTATTTCACCCATCCCCCCCCATCCACCTCCTCTCTGGCAACCACCTCTGTATTTAAGAGTCTAGTTTTGTTTGTTTGTTTTGTTTTTTTAAATTCCACATATAAATGAAATCATATGGTATTTGTCTTTCTTTCTGAATTATCTCTCTTAGCATAATACCTTCTAGGTCCCTCCATGTTGCCACGAATGGCAAGATCTCATTCTTTTTATGGCTGAACAATAATCTGTTTTATACACACACACACACACACACACACACACACACTTTATCCATTATATATATTTTACGGGTAGACATTTGGGTTGCTTCCACATGATGGTTAGTGTATAAAATGCTGCATAGACATAAAAATGGATATATCTTTCTGTATCTTTTATTTCTATTTTTAATTTTTTGAGGAACCTCCCTGTTGTTTTCCAGAGTGGCTGCACCACTTTACATTCCTACCAATAGTGCACAAGGGATCCTCTTTCTCCACATCTTTGCCAACACTTGTTATTTCTTGTCTTTTTGCTACTAGCTGTTCTGACAGGTGTGAGGTGGTATCTTCATTGAGGTTTTGATTTGCATTTGCCTGACGATGCTGAGTATCTTTTCATGTGTCTGTTGGGTATCTGGATATCTTCTCTGGAGAAATGTCTATTCATGTCTTTTTCATTTTCTTTTTTTCTTCTTTTTTTCCAAAGCTGTCATTTTTATTATTTGCATTTCCACTTAGGATATTCATACTTGGTATTCCCTTTGGAATTCTATTCCCTAGATTTTTTTTTCTTTCTTTTTTTTGGGGTATTTTTAAAATTAATTTTTAAATTTTAATGCCAGTATAGTTAATATACAGTGTTATATTAGTTTCAGGTGTACAATATAATGACTCAACAATTCCATACATTGCTCAGTACTCATCATGATCAGTGTACTCTTTAATCCCCTTCACCCATTCCCTTTAACTCCCACCTCTGGTAACCATCATTTTGTTCTCTAGAATTAAGAATCCGTTCTTTGGTTTCTGAATATTTTGTTAGTGTTCAATCATATGAGATTTTTGTATTTTGTATATTAACCCCTTATTGGATATGTGATTTGTAATTATCCACTTCCATTCACTGGGTTGCTTTTTTGTTTTACTGATGGCTTCCTTTGCTATGCAAAGCTTTTTATTTTTGGTGTAGTAGTCCCAATAATTTATTTTTACTTTGTTTCCCTTGCCTGAGGATACATATTCATAAATATTTCGCTAAGGATGATGTCCAAGAGATTAATGCCTGTGTTTTCTTTTAGGAGTTTTAAGGTCTCCCATTTAGGTCTTTAATCCATTTTGGGTTTATTTTTGTCTCTAGTGTAAGAAAGTGATCCTTTTGCATGTAAATGTCCAGTTTTCCCAACACCGTTTTTTGAAGAGACTAGCTTTCTCCCATTGTATATTGTTGGTGAGAATGAGGAGAGTTGGAACTGATAGGAATGTGAAATGGCGAAATGTGAAATGGTGCAGCCACTGTGGGAAAAGTTTGGCAGTTTCTTGTAAAGTTAAATATATACTTACCATTGGGCCTAGAGATCTCAGCTCCTAGGTATTTGCTAAAGTAAAATGCAAATATATGTCCACACAATAAAACCTATGTGTGAATGTTTAGAGTAACTTTATTCATAATCACCAAAAATTGGAATAAAATTGTCCCTCAACTGGCAAATGGATAAATAATGAAATGCTACTGTGCAATAAAATGGAAGAAACTGGTAATACACACAGTAACATTAGATGAATCTCAAATACGCTCTGTGAAGTGAAGGAAGTCAGAATCAAAAAGCTATATACGATGTGATTATATTTATGACATTTTTTAAAAGACAAACTGCGGAAATGAAGAACAGATCGGTATTGTGTGGGAGGAGGGCTGACTACCAAGGGGTGACATGAGGAGATTCTGTGTGTGTTCATGTGTGTGTGTGTGCGTGTGTCAGCCTGCAGTTTGGAACTGTTCCACATCTTGATAATGGTGCTGGTTACGTGCCTGTGCTTAGTCAAAACTCATAGAACTGTACACCAAAAAGAGTGAATTTTACTGTATGTAAATTAAAGAGAAATTAAACTACGTGTAGAGGCATAAAGTCTTCCATTGCTGACAGGGAAGAGGGAGAGGTAACAGTGAGGTGGAAGAAAAGCCTAGATAGTTAAATTGCTTATAGATTTATAAAGGGCCCCGAAGCCAAGTTCAGAAACTAGATTTATCTCCAAGACAAGGCATCTGAATGTGAGAACAACAAAATGAAAATGATAGTTAGTTGGTTGAATCTGTTCACAGTGTGCACCATAGAACCCTAAGGAAGCAGGCAAAGAAACCAGTTAAGAACTTGAGAAGGGCTCCCCTAACGTTAAAAATCTTACACATGAATAGGAATTTATAAATGGAAAATCCATTCATTTACTCCATCTCATTGAATCCTCATAAGAACCAGTGAGGTCAGAATTATTATTTGTGAATAATAGACCCAGAAAGGAAGGCTGAGGAAAGTTACAAGGGGGGATGTGCTGAAATTCATAATTCTGTAACTGTGAAGCTAAGACCTGAATCTTGGCCTTTTGATGCTTTCCCGTTCTCTTTATTCCCTCACACCATTTTATTCATTTCCTTCCTTGCATTTATCACAACCTGTAGATTGTCTGTGAATTTGTTTTCAAGGGTACTGTCTGTATCTCTCTCTGGACTCCAATGGAGGAGTCCTGACTCTGTGTTTCCCTGTCATATCCTCAGAACCCCCACAGTGTTTGGCACATAATAGGTGCTCAAAAAATTCCTTGAGTGAATAAGTGCTTATGTCTGGTATTATCCTTTTTTTTTTTTTTTTTAAAGATTTTATTTATTTATTTGACAGACAGAGACTACAAGCAGGCAGAGAGAGAGGAGGAAGCAGGCTCCCTGCTGAGCAGAGAGCCCAATGCGGGGCTCGGTCCCAGGACCCTGGGATCATGGCCCAAGCCAAAGGCAGAGGCTTTAATCCGCTGAGCCACCCAGGTGTCCTGGTATTATCCTTTTAAATATGTATGCCATCTGTAGTGATGGGGACAGATATCTGCTCATTGTCCCGTTCTTTAACACAGTAGTTCTCAAATCTGGCTGGACAACAGACTCACCTGCAGATCTTTTTAAATTATTTATTTATTGTTTTTAAAAATTTTCATGAAAGCAAGACAGGTGAAGTGATATCCTCAGATTTATAACATGAAGGATTCCCAGTTATTTTTCAGTTCCCCTCACCAGATCCATTGTTGGACTCTTCTCTCAGCACTGGTATTTATCCTTCCTACCATGAAGCAGACTTCTATCAGCCTTTCTTCTGTTTTCAGTGTTAGGAATTATCTGCTGATTCCTACTACAGAAGTAGATTTAGCTCTCTCAATTATTTTCACTCAAGAGTTTCCCTCATCTTATTCTTTTTTTTCTTTTTTTAAGATTTTATTCATTTATTTGTCAGAGAGACAGCACAAGCAGGGGGAACAGGCAGAGGGAGAGGGAGAAGCAGGCTTCCCACAGAGCAAGGAGCCCAATATGGGGTTTGATCCCAGGACCTTGGGATCATGACCTGAGCCAAAGGCAGACACCCCAGGTGCCCCGCCCTCACCCTATTCTTTTTATTTTATTTTTAAAATTAACATAGAATGTATTATTTGTTTCAGGGGTACAGGTCTGTGATTCATCAGTCTTAACAAGTTCACAACACTCACCATAGCACATACCATCCCCACTGTCCATCACCCAGTCATCCTCTCCCTTCCAAACCCCTCCCCTCCAGCCACCCTCAATTTGTTTCCTGAGATTAAGAGTCTCTTACGGTTTGTCTCCCTCTCTGGTTTCGTCTTGTTTTATTTTCCCCTCCTGTTCCCTATGATCCTGTTTTGTTTCTCAAATTCCTCATATCAGCACCCTCGCCCTATTCTTAAAATATTGTAGTGCCTACAATATTATAATTTGGGGCTAAATTGACATTCAGTTCTTAGATTAGGAAGATTATGCAGTTATTTTTTAAGGCAGAGTCACATGCATACTATAATTACATTTTTTTTTTTTTTTTAAAGAGAGATCACAAGTAGGCAGAGAGGCAGGCAGAGAGAGAGAGGGAAGCTGACTCCCCGTTCAGCAGAGAGCCTGATGTGGGGCTCGACTCCAGGACCCTGAGATCATGACCTGAGCTGAAGGCAGAGGCCTAACCCACTGAGCCACCCAGGCGCCCCCTATGATTACATTTTTAAAATGCAGAGTTTAATATAATTTTTTAGGTAATAATTGCGTCATTTTCCATTTGCTTCATTTCTTAAATGCCTGTTTTTAAGTCATCTCCAAATTGTGTTATAATGCTAATACAGCTCTCTTGTAGTGAAATATGTTGAGAATTCATTGATCCCATTTTTCTTCCTTGGAGATAATCAGTTCCGGAGACTTACCTTCTCCTGCCTTAGTCTATACTGGTTGCTTTTTAGGCCTGTCGTACAGTTGCAGTCCTAGAAATTTCTTTCACCATCACCTTGAGTATTCCCTTTTCCTATCTCTGCTGTTGATCCATGCCTTCATCTTTTTTAAAATTCCCACTTTTGGTGGAAAACATCTTTGAGTACCTCCCTTTGAAAAGGTTCCATAGGAATAAAGCTTTTTGTAATCTGCGTGTCTGAGGACACTTTCATTTTATCTTAAACTAAATAAAAATATTTTTTATTTTGATTTGAATCTTACTTTTTTATACAGCATACGTTTCAAATGAATTGTTTGCTAGAAAATAATTAATAGTAACCTGTAAATTTTCATAAGATATTTATAACTGCCAGAGTTACTATTTTTGGCTAATGATTTTCATATATAACTTTAAACTGTTTTTAAGATTGCTTTATTTTATCTTAGACTTTATTGGTTGGGTTTGTAAGGAATTCTAGGTTGTAAATACTCTCCCTTTGGAGTTTAAAGATATTTGTCTGTTTTCTTCTGGTTTACAGCATCATTGAAAAGCCCAATTCTCTTCTCTGTTATCATGCCTAATCCTCTGTCTGCAGTCTTTTACTCTATCTGAAGTATTTAAGGGATTCTCTTTATCACTGCTGTTCTGACATTGCCGGATTAAATGCCTTTCTGTGAGTCTTTTTTATTCATTTTGCAAGGCAATCACTAGATGGATTTCAATCTGGAAAAACACTTCTTTCATTTCTGGGAAAATGTATTTCTTTGATAATTCCACCCCTCCCCCCCACCCACCTCTTCTCCTTTTGGAACTCCAGGCTGGATGTTCTATCTCCTTGATTGGGTTCTAGGTACTTTGCCATAAATATCTTTGGGGTAGGTATCTTTGCTGCAAGCATTTTTGCCATAAAATTTTCACTGCATAACTAATTGGCCCTAAAGCAATTTTGTCATAAAAGATAAAATAAGGAAAAATTAAAGAGGGACATTTAAAAAGCTCATAGCAAAACATGAACAAATTAATAAAATTATTAATTTCTTTGCTCACTAAGAGAGGCATCAGTCTTCCAAATACTAAGATGCAGTATATATATATATATTTTTTTTTTTTTTTGAAGATTTTATTTCTTTATTTGACAGACAGATAGCACAAGTAGGCAGAGCGGTAGGCAGAGGGAGAAGCAGGCTCTCTCTCCATTGAGCAGGGAGTCTGACGTAGGGCTTGATGCCAGGACTCTGGGGTGGTGACCTGAGCCGAAGGCAGATGCTTAACTGACTGAGCCACCCAGGTGCCCCCCAAATGCAATATTTTTAACTGAATTTTGTATTGCATTGTGAAAGCCCTCTACACTGTTGTTTGCTCTTGGCATATCCTCACATGCTCTTTGATAGATGTTCTAAAGTTCAATGGGAAATGTGGAAGAGATGCTAATGTTGTAACGCATTTCTAACTGAGCTTTGTTATTGTTGCAACTGATGTGTTACCATTTTCTAGGACAGTATGTAATCTGGCTTTACACTATTTCACACTTGCAGTAAATTTTATCACGGTATTTTCTATCAAGGCGATAAATGTAGTTGTTATCATTCACTGTTTTAAGACTACCACGTCTGCTGTATAGACCATTATGAGGCCTAGCTAAGATTTATATAATATAAAAATGGGAGCTTTGTCACTGGAGAATTGAAACAAAACTGTCAGTCAGTTATTTTATCTTTTATGACAAAACTGCCTTACAGCTAATCAGTTATGTGAGAAAATGCTTGCAGCGGTGATGATACAGCAAAAAGGCTGATGGTGAAAATACCAGACACACCTGGATTGATCCTAGATTTTCTTTTCTCTCATGTTTTTCAACTGCTTGTCTTTTTGTTCTTCGTTGGAGACTTTGCAACTTCATTTTATTTACTTCTTTTCAACTTTAAAATTTATTTTTTAATTTCCAAAAGATCATTTTTTTTCCCTTTGAAAATTTCTTTAAAAGAAGAGCATCCTGTTTTCAATCATGACTCTTTTCTTTGTTTAAGGATATCACTAATAGTTCTCAGATTTATTTTGTTGTTGTGTGTTTTTTTTTGTTGTTGTTTGTTTGTTTGTTTTCTGCTGTGGTTACATTCAATTCCACCCCACCCCCAACCTCTGCAGATTTTGTTTGTTTTATTGTCTGGTTTTCATGATGGTGGGTTTCCTCAAAGAGTGTGGTGATCCCCAGATGTTTATTCATATGTAAGAATGAGAGAAGTTGCCTGCCTGGCTGGAACTTATAGATTGGCAGACCTCATTTTAATGTGATTAGGCAGGTGATCGCTTATTGGAAATCACCTTCCAGTATCCATAAAAGTATTTTTCATTAGGCAAGTCAATTTCCTTTCAAAGGAATCCTCTGATATCCTCTCTGCTGGATACAAATCTGGAAAGTGCCCTTATAGGAGCTAAGTGGGACAGGAATTCTCACAGTTCAGTATGCAGACCTTTAGTTACTCCCTTCACTCCAGTGTGCAGTAGGACACCTCACCTCTATACTCAGCTAGCTGTCTCCATGTCTTCAAGGCCAGAGCTTCTCTAGTTCACCCTTGCCAGGGAATATATCATATTGTCTCTGGATTAGGTTAGGGCAGTATGTTACCTAGCTGTTTGGTTGGGAAGTGATGTGAAGGTCTACAAACTCCTAATATAGATTATCAACCAGTTCTGTTGTTTTCAAGCCTTTCTTCTCATGAATGGCTTCAGAGATCCCTGGGCCTTGGATTCCTGGTGATCTGGATCTGTCTTTATGGGGTGCCAGGGAGTTTGGGGAAGGAGCAGAGATAAGTGCCTATATTTAATCCACCATGTTGACCAGATTCATTGTTCTCATTCCAAACAGATAGATTTTCTGAACTCTTCCCTGACTTTTCAAGTTGGAACCTTTGGAGGGTAAATCAAGGAGTAGGTATTTTTGAAAAGGTTCTCAGGTGCTTCTGATGAAACTAGTGTACTTATTCACATTTGGAAGTCATTATTCCAGCATTCCCCCACTGGTACACATTTGACAGTTATCTTTGAAGTCCCAGTGAACTAGGAAGAAGGGAATGAGGAAAAGGAGAGGTAAATTCTGAGAGAAGGATGACGTAAAAAGGGACAGGCCTTGAGTGATCCAGGGCATTTTGGGGAGCACGTCTTGATTGGAGATACTGACAGTCATATTTCTCAATGGTGAGCCAGTCAAGGAAGCAGGGGAAACAATATCCGAGTGCTAGAGGACAGCCAGCTTTTTGCTAGGAGGATGGTTGTGAGATGGTGTTTTAATGGCTTTGTTATCTAGTTTGAAGACAGAATAGAGATTTTCCTCCTCCAACTCTATCTCACCTTCTTTTTTCCCCCTCCTTCCCTCCTTCATTTTCCTTACACACATTTGTAAAATAAAGGAAGCCATGTAGCAATTTGGAAAGCCAAGGGGAAAAAAAAGGCCAAAAGAAAATCTCGCATAAATGTGACCGCTAGTGACAGTATTTATTCAAGAGAACATGTTTCAAAATCTAGGAAATTTATATATGTACTGAAAACAGACACTGCAGCATGTATAGAATAAAGACAGTTATGATTTCCGTAATGCATGCCTCATCACGATCTCCATTTTATGAGGTTTGTGCTGGTAGTTAAGTATGAATTGTGGATTAGAGTGGGCAAAGAATCATAAAGCAAAGGCGAGGGCAGAAAGGAGGGAAGAGAAGAACTATAGGTTAAGGAAAAGAGTGAGGGGTAGGTATGGTGACTGTTGTACTGAGATGGCACACAGCCAAGATTTCTCTTGAAGTGAATTATGAGAAATTATTAAACAGGAAAATGGGAGAGGTAAAGATAAGTGGTAGAGAAATAGGGTAAGGAAATAACTTTTAAAATAATTTTTTACGAAGATTTTATTTGTTTGTTTATTTATTTAAGTGGGGAAGGGAAGGGCAAAGGAAGAGGGAGAGAGAGAATCTCAAGTAGAACCCCCCTGAGCGTGGAGCCTCACATAGGGCTCCATCCCACGACACTGAGATTATGAACTGAGCTGAAAAAGAGCTCAAAAAAAAAAAAAAAAAAAAAAAAAAAAAAAAAATAACTTGACTAACCCCCCCGGGCCCCCAAAAAAATTTTTTTATTAATTTTTAGATTCAAAACCACAAGTATT
>NW_019154103.1:31201518-31235784 GCF_002288905.1 Enhydra lutris kenyoni
AAAAAAAAAAAAAAAAAAAAAAAAAAAAAAAAAAAAAAAAGTCAGTCACTTGACTGAGCCACCCAGGTGCCCCTAAAATCATTTTTAATTAATTGTTGAAGGTTTGACATCCACATTATTGTATTCATTTGTCCAGGTAAGTAATATTATTAGAACAGACAAAAATTGGTATTTGGTAAAATGGAATATATACAAAGGACTTTTTTTTATCTGACAGCTAGGCAGTACTGTGGCATTTTAAAAAGTCATGGTAGTACTTGGTATAGATCTAAATTTTAATGATAGAATAGTCTCTTAAATCCTATACTAGGTGTGCCTGGGTGGCTCAGTCGTTAAGCGTCTGCCTTTGGATCAGGTCATGATCCCGAGGTCCTGGGATTGAGCCCTGCATTGGGTTCCCTGTTCAGTGGGGAGCCTGCTTCTCTCTCTCCCACTCCCTCTGCTTGTATTCCCTTTCTCGCTGTGTCTCTATCAAATAAATAAAATCTTAAAAAAAAAATCCAATGCTAACAATTTCAACTAAGATATATGTCCCTCTAGGCTATGTGGGGGTGTCTAATATTTTATATAGCCTATGGATCATGTAGACAGGAAATTATTTTCCTTTATTCTTCCATACTTTTCCTACATTTACAAGATGTAAGAAAAGTTGCACAGTATTTTTGAAATCAGATGAAATCAAGTGTTTATTAAATTTGTTGCAATGCAAAGTGATAATTAAAACAGATGGAAAATTTAAAGTGGATTTGCTGTAATTGCTTTTTTCAGCTTCAAAAATGCAGTATAGGTCTTTGCCACATTCATTTACTTCAAATACATTCACTCAAACTTAAATTTCTTAGTACAATGGTTGGCATATGGCACACAGTTTTTAAGTTTCTTGAGTGAATAGGTAAAAACCCAGAAAATTGTTGAGGAACTGGAAAGATTCTGTTTTCAGAGATCTGAGTTCCCTATCACACACATAAACACACACACACACACACACACACACACAATGTATATCAAAGTGTTCTAGTTCACCATTAGACTTTTATTTGAAACTACTTTCTCCAAGTATGTAATAATTAATTTACCAAACACATCCTTCCAGATTTAGATTACCTTTGTACAGGTGATTAGGAAAGAGATTGTAAGACAGAAAAAAATTTCACCTCTTTGTATAGCCAAACAGATTAACAACCCATTACATAAGTTTTCAAGATAAACTATAACCACTTCTCAAATAAGAGGCCTTGACAATACCATTTGCACACATAATTCATCTTAATTTTATTGTGTAATTGCGGTGACCATACTGTGTTAACTAATTACCTTTATTCAGAGGAGAAACAACCTTCTCTTATCTTTATGACAGAAGGTAGTTTTGCAAGTTGGAGTGATTTTCCCACTGAAGTTAGACTCTTAGTTTCCCATGGAAAGTGGGTGCTATCCTCCTTTGCTTTCTATGGCAGTATAATTGACATATTATATTGGTTTCAGGTTTACAACATAATGATTTGGTATTTGTATATATTGCAAAAGGATCACCATGTTAAGTATAGTTCACATTTGGAACCATAACATAGTTACATGAATTTTTTGTTTTTGTTTTTAACTTGTGATGAGGACTCTTAAGATTTTCTACCTCAGCAACTTTCAAATATTTAATATAGTATTATTAACTATATAGTATTATTAACTATATATATACACCATGATGTACATAGTTACATACCCATGGCGTATTTATTTTATAACTGGAAGTTTGTGCCTTTTGATTCCCCTCATCCATTTCAATCCTATTCCCAATCATCAATCTGCTCTTTGTATCTATGAGTTATTTATTTATTTAAGATTCCACATAAGGTAAGTACCTTGGGTATTTGTCTTTCTCTGCCTGACTTTTTTCACTCAGCACAATGTCATCAAGGTCCATCCTCAAGGTTGCAAGTGACAAGCTTTCGTTCTTTTCTTCTGGCTGAATCATATCTCATTAGGTGTATGTGCAGCTGTCTATCTATCTAGATATTTATATCTGTATATCACATTTTCCTTATACATTTCTGGGAACTGATATGTCTCTTGATGTTCACATTTCAGAGTGATATCTTGATTATCTTCCAAGTCTTTAAAGACATTTCTGGAATGTAAAGCTGACAAAACATTAGCTAAGGGAGACCTAACTAGTTTTAAAAAGGACGTTTATTATATACGATTCAAAGAAAGAAGAATGTGTTCAACAATTACAGGTTTTCTAAAGCAAATGTTCTGAGAAAGGAAATCTCTTCTCACATCTTTAAGAGGAAGAATTAACTCTTATTTTTTTTTTTGTTTTTACAGCATGTTTTGCTTTCTCTTGACTTTGAAACAGTGGACAAGAAAGTCCAATTTAAGATTTATGTGTAGAGCTGTTCACTATGGTTAAACAACTAACACTGTCGGAAAAAAAAGTATTCATCATTCTTCTTTGGCTTCCACATAATCCAAAATTTTAGAGGGGGAGGGTGGAGATGGAGGTTGACGTTAATCTGCCCCAGGCAAAGAATGTGGTTCAACCAATGTACAGGATACAATGCCTTAAAAAAGTCGGTTGCAGGAACACACCCTCCATTAGTGACTAATAACACCTATCATACTGTTACAGATCACCTAGTTATCTTTGTTTAGCTCACATTACTCATTTTCCACCAAATTCTTTTGGTGAAGGACGCTTCTGAAACAATCCCCACTGGCAGAGCAAACCATCTTGGGTTCTTCGCGCATTCTAGACTCTGGAAGAGGTAAGGGCTTATTATTACATGGGACCACTCGTAGGACCTGCTTTAGGTTTAACAGCATCCATCCCAAATCCAGCATTGCGTGTCTAACCCTCTTTTTTAAAAGACAGTCTGAGGCACTGGGAATTACAGGAATGAGAAAGACACAGTTCCTGCCTTAGCCGAAAACCATTCTAAAAGTATCAATGTACAGTAAAAGGTCAATGATTCTGAGCGTGAAAAGTGCGTATTCAGGGGTGTGGGGTCCGCGGCCCCAAAGCAGCTTCCGTTCTTTGCGATTCAGCTCCCGGGCTCGCCCAGCACCCCGCGGGCACACTTAACATTTTAATCACGCCTCCGCCCCCACCCTCCGAATTCCTTTCAGGCTGCCGACCCGCGGGGTAGTCCCTTCCAGGCGGCCCCAGCTTATCAGCCCCTGGCCTGGCCACTTCCCGGTCGCGGCCAGGCGAGCCTCCCAAAGTTTCCTGTGACGCCGCCGTCCGCCTCCCGCCCCATCCCGCCCTCACTCCCACCCCCGCAGCCCTGGACGCCGGGTAGAGAGGAGCGGGTCACAGGGACCAGGAGGGCAGTACGAACAGGAGGACCTCGAGACCCCACCCGAGCCGGGTAGCGGACCCAGAGGGCGGCAGCCAGACGCCCACGCCTGCCCCATCGCCGCGCCCGCAGCCCCAGGTCCGCGCGCGCCCACCTGGCCTGGAGCCCGAATCCCACCCCTCCGGGTCCAGGGCCAATCGGCCGCGCCCCGCCTCCTGGGAGGTCGGGGAGGAGGGGGTTGGGGGCCGGGCGGCAGCTCCCGCCTCCAGCTGGTGCCCATTGGCTGGGGCCTCGAGGGTGCCCGAAGACCGGAGTGCAGTTTGATTGGCCGCAGAGGCTCGTGACAGCGGCGCCCATTGGCTGTGGCGGCCCCCGTGACGCGGGGTGGCGACTGGCTCCCGGTTCTGAGGGGCTCCTGCTTGTCAGGTTCTAGGTAGGTGAGTTTCGCGCCGCCGGCGGCTGGCGCTGTTGCCTGGGGCAACGCCGAGGGAGGTGGGGGAAGTGGAGGGCAGACAAGCGGAGAACGGGGGCAACACTCCCTGCCCGCAGGGGGGCGCCTGGGACTCAGCTCTGGCTGCGGCGGCTGCGCCGAAGGCTCTTCCTCCGCCCTCGGCCACCCCCCACTCCCGCCCCAGGCTTCAGGGTCTCCCGCCCGTCGTCCACCCGCGGCGGAGCATTCCTGGTTGGGGCTCAGGCCGGGCTGTAGACCCGGCCCGGCAGGGCCGGCCCCTCCCACCAAACCCGGGACTGGAGGCTGAGGGGGCGGGTGCCGGCGCGAAAGGGCTGAGGCGAGCGCAGCAGCCCCGCCCCGTCGCCGGGTCGGTGGGCTGCGGGGTGTGGGGCGGAGTAAGCGCTGCTGTGGGCACCACCCATCGCGCCCGCACCCCCTTCTCCTCTAGTGCTTCTCTCCTGGCGTGGTTCTCCAGCTGGGGTGGCTAATCCCCAACGCCTAGGTGTTCCCTCAATGCCATCCTACCTCTCGGGCCCTGAAGTCTTCCTTGACGCGCGCAGCCCGTCCCCAGCCCACCTCCCAAGCATCAGCTTCCCGGCCTCCCGCTTTTGTCCCCCACCTTCAATCCCTGCTCCTGTCCTGGCCAGAGGTGACCCCCAAGACATAGTCAAGAGAAAAACTATTAAGTGTGAAGCTCATGCAGCCGGGCAATTTCTCCTCTGTAATCTCATTGCCATTTAGGGTTGAGGAGGTGTTTCGAGGCTTAGTTTTCTGCCTCTGTCTTCTTACTATCAACTTTCTGAAACGCTAATTGCGGTTGGTAGAGCCGGGCCGGGTACGTCGTGCACAAATTAACTGTGAGGTTGTAGTTTTTTTTTTTTTTTTTTTTTTTTTTAAAGATTTTATTTATTTATTTATTTGACAGAGAGGTCACAAGTAGGCAGAGAAGCAGGCGGAGAGAGAGGAGGAAGCAGGCTCCCCAATGAGCAGAGAGCCTGATGTGGGGCTCGATCCCAGAACCCTGGGATCATGACCTGAGCCGAAGGCAGAGGCTTTAACCCACTGAGCCACCCAGGTGCCCCGAGGTTGTAGTTTTTTACTTTGTACGTTTGTGATCTTGATTTTTAGTGCTGTGCAGTCCCAAATTTAATAATTTATTAAGGCTGGTAGCCTTTCATTTTCTTTCTTCTTAACGGTGAACAGAAAAAGGGCTTTATCTTTCTTTCTTTCTTTTTTTAATTCGTAAGTAGCTGCGTGTATTCTTAGTGGTCTCACTGTCACTTTGACATAAACTGTTCTAAAGGTGCAGTAGTACCATTTTCCTCTTTCCCAGGTGTTTTAAGATAATAAAACAATATCCCCAGTGAAGGCACTATGTATTAAAGTGTTTTACAGAAAAATTAATAAAAAGCCAAAACTATTTTAGTGATTAACACTTTAACCTATGGAATGGGAATAGGATTTGAAAAAACCTTGCAAAATGTAATTATTTCACGAATGTAGTGTGGTAGTCTTGGTATACCTTTATAGTCCTTAGAAAGAAATATTCAAGAAGCACTCATTTGTCAGAATGCAAAGGAAGACTGAATGTAATTTTTGGTAATCCAGGAATCATTTTTGCTAGTACTCTTGAACCAAGAGAACTATACTTCCAAAGGTACTGAGAATATATTAAGAGAATGGGTAGGCATACTTGGAAACCTTTCCCCTGTATTTTCCCTGAAAGGCTTTTGGTCAAGATCTGTTTCTTTTCTGCACTGATGGTAGGCAGCATTAGATACATACCAGGTAAATTATTTAGGGTCTAGTTAATGCAGCTTCTGCACTACCTTAGGTTGATGTCAGTATTTTGGAAGTAACAGCTCACACTTTTGGTAGACAAATCACTTTCATTTCATCTTCAACTATTACATTGTTATAACTCTGGTCTGTGAACTTTCAATTTGCCATTTAATTTTCTTTTTTATTTTACCATGAAAATTTTCAAACAATGAGGTAAGTTTGAATTGTGCAGTAACTACCAAACCACCTACACAGCAATAACAGTTCCCAGATAGCCATTACATATAGTAAATATTAAGGAAAAGGGGACCTGAAATGATCAGATTTGAAAACTGCATAAATATATAACATACCATAATACTGTAAGGAGCTTAATTTCAGCTTGCGATGGAAATAGTGTTTATAAAAACTATAGTGATTTAATTTCCATGAGACTTACAAAGCAATCTCATGAGTAAGAAGTCATGTTTGTACATCAGGGCCCAGATGAGTAAGTTGCATTTTGATAATAAGAAAAAAAAAAAAAAAAGAAATCAAATAAACTTGTTATACAAACAAAAGCTTGTTTTAAAATTGGACTCCTGTAGTAATAAATGATAGTTTTGTACTTGACTTTTGAATGAGCATCTTCCTCTGAGGACAGGTCTAAAGGACTGTCTTTTTGGATTATTCAGTGTTTCGATTATTAGTGTTTATCGATTATTCAGTGTGTCAATAATAAACTTTATTTTAGTAAGACTAAAAAGCAAAGTAGAACTTTAGTGGGAACTTTTTTTAGTAGAACTATTTCATGGACAATGAATTAATTGTCTAGAAACATTTAAGTCAGTATTTTGATAGGACTCAAAACTCTTGGGTGTTGTTTCATGGTGTTTCTAGAAGAATGTTTTAACACAGAACTTTATAATGAAAGAATAATAAATGAATATAAGTTCATGTATATGTATATTTGTAATTTTTCCATACTTAGGAAATTTCTGCATTATTCGAATCCTGCTTTTTAGTTTTAGTATACCCTAAATGTTTTTCATCCTTAGCTCATTTATATGACTAATTTCTTAAATATTGAAATTAAGAGCTATGTCTCAGAATCTATAGATCTTAGATTGTCTTGATACTATTTCTCCATATATCATTTGACTTTGGCATGTATGGTTATGTATGGTTAATTTACCACACCATCTGAGAGATTAAAAAGAATAAGCAGGTCATAGTTTTGGAACTTCAAAAAGAATAAGATGTTTAAATATTTTTTAATTGAAGTTCCAGTTTTTTTTTTTTTTTCTTTTACCTCCCTCCCTCCCTCTTTTCTTCTTTCTTTACTATTTTTATCTTTTTTTTTTTAAAGTTAAATGCTTTAAAATCAGCTAAATACTATAAAGATGGGGTGCCTGGCTGGCTCAGTCAGTAGAACATGGAACTTTTCATCTCAAGGTTATGAGTTCAAGCCCCATGTTGGGTATAGAACTTACATTAAAACAATAACAACAGGGGATGCCTGGGTGGCTCATCGGTTAAGCGGCTGCCTTCGGCTCAGGTCATGATCTCAGGGTCCTGGGATCGAGTCCCGCATCAGGCTCCTTGCTCTGCAGGGAGCCTGCTTCTCTCTCTGCCTCTACCTGCCACTCTGCCTGCCTGTACTCTCTCTATCTCTCTGACAAATAAATAAATAAAATCGTAAAAAAAAAAAAAAAACCAATAACAACAACAAAAGAGTATAGAGAAGAAAAGTCACCAATAATTCCATGATAGTTAATACTTTGGAAAATTACTGAAACTTTTGTTTCTTCTGTAACGTTCCACCTATCATTGCAGTACTATGGTCTTTATTACAGTATATCTGCACCTGCACCTAAACTTGCAGTTCCAGAACTTGAAACTTGGGTACCCTAATATAAAAGAGGGTTCCACACTGGGTGTGGTGCGTAAAAAATGAATTTTGGAACACTGAAAAAAATAAAATTAAATTAAAAAAAAAAGAAGAGGGCTCCAACATCTGAAGGAAAAATGGAAAACAATAAATAGAGGACAGATTAGAGTCAGAACAAGAGAAATTAGACAAGCAATTTCCCACCTTTTCTTAGTTTATAAATATAGTTCCCCATGTGAAACTGCTGTATGGCTGACAAAATATGGGACCTCTCAAGTTTTTTCTTTGTGTTCAAAATATCTAGGTCAGATGAAGTTTACTTAGTGCATTTCTGTAAAAATTTTCAGATTTCTCCATTTGGGGGCATATTAAATATTTAGCTTTATAAAATTTATTTTATAAATTTATAAGACTATAAAATTTATAAAATTGTCATGGATGACTTGGAATTATTTCTTAAATATTTATATATACTTATCAAACAATGACTAATATTTAGTCTATATATCTTATTATAAGCTTGATATCATTTCCTCCTTTTGAAGGTGTTAATTAAAATACGAATATTTTTAATGTAGGTGTTCTTTGCCAGGTTGCAGGGTATAGTGAAAGAAGATTCATTTCTTTTGGAGCTAAACTAATCTGGGTTTCAGTCACAAATCAGAATTTCCTTTTGTGGGATCTTGGGCAAGTTATGTAATCTCTTTAAATCATAGTTCCCTCATCTGTAAAATGAGGATGGTAAGATTGCCTCACCAGGTTGTCATGACGAATGAGACAATCTAGGTAATATATCTGAATTTAGGAAGTTCTCAACTTTCAAATTATTTTCCCTACATGGTAGCTTTAATTTTATCTCTCCTAGTATTTCTGTGTTTATTCTACCATCCTAAAAGTCCCCAAACTTTAGACTTAGGATGTTTAGTAATCTACATTAAGTAAATCGAATGACATTTGTATTTGTACAAAGGAAATAATTAGTATTATCTCCTATTTTCTTAATAGGAGATTATATTTTTCTTAAAAGTGGTACAGAAAAGCGAAAAGTGGTACAGAAAAGTGAAAAGTGGTACAGAAAAGCGAAAAGTGGTACAGAAAAGCAAAATGTCACTTTCTTAAATCTTTAACTAGTATTCCTCCTTTCCTTAAACTGCATTTACTTAACCTGTATAAAACTTAAGCTTTATTTTCGGGGTAATAGTACTTAAAACTCTTAATGTGAGTCTTTTCCTGCCACTACTAATGTGTATGATTATTCTTTAGGGGACTTTATATATATATCCCCATTTCAAAATGTGTATTCTATAAGTATAGGATTCTAACTCCTAAAAAACACCCACTTGTAATTTAAATGCATAGACCAGGGTGTCATGAAATAAGCACTGAGCTGAATAAAGAGTTAGGAATTGGACCACATAGTTTTTATATCTTGTCTGGCAATAAAACAAAATTTTGTATCTAAGTCAGTGACTCTCAATTTTTTTCCAACTCAAGGACAAGATATTTACATGTATGATGTATTCTAATGTGCAGTTTCCTAGCATGCTATCTGTAATTCCATCTCACCCAACCCCCATACAAGAAAGCATATCAGAATGCAAATGACTAAGAGTGATATCATTATGGGGATAAATTTGAATCTACTCTGATGTCTCAAGGAAAGCAAGTTATTTAAGAACGTGTATAACTATTATTAGTAGTTGATAATCCTTGAGACACAGTTTATAGTACTCGCGTTGAGACCCAAGTTACTTCTACAATTCCTGAAATGAATGCCCTTCATTTGTGAGTCTTGTAATGCTACAGAAGAAAAGATTGCTATATTAATTTTATGTAACCAATAATAAAGAGTCTTCATTTAAAAATCAAAATAACTGATAATGAGCATTTCAAAACATGTGAGCAATAACTCCATGGTCTTTATTGTAGATAAAATAGTATGGATTATTCTAGAAATATTGACGTTTTCCAGTATAAACTATTTTGCTTGCAGAAAAGCATTTCTGTAGTGGGACAAATGGTTTTATTTATTTATTTTTAAGAAAGATTTCATTTATTTTTTTGACAGAGCAAGGAGTGGGGGAGAGTGATAGACCAAATAGGGGGAACAGCAGAGGGAGAGGGAGAAGCAGATGTCCTGCTGAGCAGGGAGCCCAGCACAAGGCTCAGTCCCAGGACTCTGAGATCATGACCTGAGCCAAAGGCAGATGCTTAACCTACTCAGCCACCCAGACACCATAGGACAAATGGTTTTAGGAGAAAGGGAAGCCCTTAATGCTAGAATATTTATACTCTAGGTGTTTAGTGTATAAAAATGCTCTTTACACTGATTCATTCAGAAAAGTATCTTTAAAATTACATTGCTGTGCTTTTAAATAGGTCATCCAGAATGGATGTAGTATATATAATATACAGTTAGAGGTGAAAACTTAGAAAACCGATGTTTATTGAATCCTTGACATTAGCAAGTGGTATTTCTCCAAAGTTTTGTGGATGTAGGATATAACTATCTCCATAAAATACCATCAAATTTAATTGAAAATTTTAAGTGATCCCTTCAGACCCATAACAATTCTATTGTTAAATAATTTTTTGCTTCTAAAATGAAGTCTAGATAATTTTGCATTACATCATTAGTATGTATTACAGAAAAGGTTCTCATTTTTTACTCTTGTGTCCTGGGGTTTGCAGAATAAGAATATTTCTGATTTGATCAGAAAGGCTGCTGCATTGTCACAAAGATGAAGAGTTAGTTTGTGGACTGCAATACCTAACACTTGCTGTTGTTTCTTGGATATGTTGTCCTTGGAGTTGAACACTTCTGTAGTTCTGTCCTTTCCGCTCTTTGAGTATCCAGTTTGGCAGGACTTCCCAAGCTTCTCTTGCTAGCTGGTCCGGGCTTTATTGTTAATACCACGTTATACAAAGGAAAAGTCATTTAATTCTTACTAATATTCAGTTTGGATCATAACTGGATCCGTATCTTCTCTAGTTGCCATACCACTTCTTCATGAAAATGTTTATACAGTGTCTCTACCTTCTCTTGAACTATATTTCCTTCAGAATCACATGCTTTGTGTATATTTTCTTATATAGGTTAATCATTATTTCAGCTTTCATTAAGGTTTTTCAGATTTTCTGGGAGCAAAGGAAACGTTCTCAAGCAACACCTATTTTTTAGTATGCAGTCTGTGGTTTATGGTAGATTTTCTAACAATGCAGATCCAGTCACTGTCACATTTCATATCCATTCTGAATTTATTCTAAATGTATATATTCTGGTAAGTATCACTTTGTGAGGCCTTTTAGCTTCCTATGTATTGAATAAATTGGCACTAGTAAAGTAATTAAAGAGATCTAAACAATGCATTTGTCTCAGATAATTATTAATGACAACTTGCTAGTTCACTATTCTGATTATTTATAAAGTTATATTGGATAAAGCATAGGGTCTTTTTTCATTTTTTAAAAAATATTTTACTTATTTTTGAGAGAGAGAGAGCATGAGCAGAGGGAAGGAGCAGAGGGAGAGGGAGAAGCAGACTCCCCGCTGAGTAGGGAGCCGGATGCAGGGCTCAATCCCAGGACTCCAGAATCGTGACCTGAACTGAAAGCAGACGCTTAACTGACTGAGCCACCTAGGTGCCCCCTAGGATCTTTATCTAGGTTTATATATAACAGAAAATTTTTACAAAGCAAGAAACTGATTTCTTTCTCTTACTACTGATATATACAAGTATGTATATAGGTGTACTAATAATATAACATATTGTGTTAAAATTATTTGTTCATATATTTACTTTTTTTCTTCCCTCTTGAACATTTTAACCTTCAAGGTAGAAACAGTTTCTGTCAGTAGAAGTTTTTGAGTAAATTACATGGATTCAGACACTGTTATGGGGGAGGGGCATTAACATTTGTTTGGTGCCTGCTGAAAGTGTTACACACTTTAAAAAAAAAAGATTTTATTTATTTATTTGACAGAGATCACAAGTAGGCAGAGGCAGGCAGAGAGGGTGGGGGGACGGGAAGCAGGCTCCCTTCTGAGCAGAGAACCTGATGCGGGGCTTGATCCGACAACCCTGAAATCATGACCTGAGCGGAAGGCAGAGGCTTAACCCACTGAGCCACCCAGGCGCCCCTGTTAGACACTTTTTATGCATTTGTTTGATTTTCTTGACAACTCCGTAAATTGGATAGCTTGTTTTTTCTTTCTTTGTTTTTTTAAGGTTTTTACATATTTATTTTTCAGAGCGAGAGAGCAGGCACAAGCAGGGGGAGGGGCAAGCAGAGGGAGAAGCATGCTCCCTGCTGAGCAAGGAGCCTGATGTAGGACTTGATCCCAGGACAGTGGGATTATGACCCGAACCAAAGGCGGATGCTTCACCCACTGAGCCACCCAGGCGTCCCTAGCTTTTTTTTTTTTTTCTTTTTCTTTTTAATATTTTATTTATTTATTTGTCAGAGATAGAGTGAGAGTGAGAGAGTGAGTGAGCACAAGCAGGGGGAGTGGCAGGCAAAGGGAAAGGGAAAAGTAGGTCTCCCGCTTAGCTGGGAGCCCGATGCGGGACTTGATCCCAGGATCCTGGGATCATGACCTAAGCTGAAGGCAGATGCTTAATCGAATGAGCCACCCAGGTGTCCCCCTAGCTTGTTTTTTCTTGTTGTGATCCGAAACCATTGTCAGATCACATTCTATATCCTAGGAGACCCAGCTATAAAGTGTTAACTGGATTTTGAACTTAGTTCTTTTATAGGCTAAACCTGAAATGAATGGAAATGGTAAATGTCTAACTATAATAAACCATCAGCAAACCTGGATTTGACAGCAGTTTAAACTATCTGGAAGTGATTCTAAAGGTCCGTGTTGAAATATTTGCAGTTTTGCTCCAGTGAATTATTATCAGAAGTGAGATCCTCTCGTATGTGCATGACCCTAGCTAACTGCCCAATGTTTACATCTCGTCTTGGCTTTGTTTTCTGCTTGAGGTTGCCGTATATTATGACTTTTGTCAAGCGATCAAACATTGTTTCTTTGTAAAAAAAAAATTTCCTGAAAAAAAAAAATCAGCTGTTGGAAATAAAGAAAAAGTAAATAAGTCTAAGGAAGTGGTAGATGTTAGCCAGAAAGTAGATATTTTAGAGTAAGTGTAAAAATGGGATGTTGAATCCAGTGAGTCTTTGACGTGGTTGTGAATCAGTCTGCCACACCTAGGAAAATGAAACTTGACTTGTGAAGCATTGTTACTGAGTATGCCAGCTCTGTCAAAAATTCTCATGGTTTTAGACAGATTTCTTGAAAATGTCAGGGATTTTATATTCATAAATCCTGTCACACTTCCCTTCTCTGTCACCGTTAATAATATTTGAAAGAGATCTGACTTTATAAATAGCTGCTCCTTTTTGGAAGTTAATGTAGTTCTTATAAATATCTTAAAACATTAACTTGAATAGTAGTATCCTCACTTATAGGATAGTATAGGTGTCCTCGGAGTTTCACAGTTAATTATTACAGAAGAGTAGCTAGACCTTGGTGATGGGCTTTTTCTAAGGTTCTGATTTCTCTTTTGTAGTTTGGAGCCTGTGGTTTGATTTATCCTATGGCTGGAACTGGCATTCTAGAATCGAAGCGTCTTGGCTTAGAGACACTTGCTTTTATTATATATAGTAATACAGTTTTTGGAGGAGGGCAAAGGTGGTAAAGAAAGAGACATGTCCTCAAGTAGGTCTACATTATAGAAATAATTCAGAAATGTTCCGTGTAACATGAGAGGTGGGTTGTACAGGAGCAGGAGAGAGAACAGGAGGACATATGACTCTTCCTTTTTTGGTCATGCAACAAGTGTTATTAGAGTACTCACTCCATGTAAGGACTTACCTTATGGCTCCAGATAATTATAAAATAAAGAGAAGTTTCAGACTGTTTTCCTGAAAGAGAGTATGATGTAGTGGAAAGAGCATTCATATTAGAACCAGACCTGCCTAGGGTTGAATCACCACTACCAGTTATTTGTTGTATGAATTTAGGCAAATAATTTAACTCTTATAGCTTTAGTTTTTTTCATTTGAAAATCACCTATCAGTTTCTCTGATAAACTGATGATATTATTAAAATTTTCAGTTCCTTCTAGTTGCATGAGATCAAAACCCTACCCATACTAGCTTGGGCCACTGGCTCAAACAGGAGTGTGCTTTTTCAAATGCAGATGGTTTTAAGGGTTTGAACAGTGATCTCATGACATACTCAGTGGCTTTCTCTTGTGTTACAGAGACTTTCAGGTAGGTTTTCTCCATATGGCACCCTCTGATGGCTCTAGGCTTACAATCCTTCAGTTTAGCAGGCCCAATGTAAAAAAATGTTTCTCTTACCCATAGTTTTAGTATAAATCCTGGGATTACATCTCATTGAAGGAATTGGGTCATGTTTCCATCCTTGATGTCTGTGGTCAGAGGAATAGCATCTGATAATAGGCCAGATCTGGATCCAGTACAAATTGCTGGCACTGGGAGTAGGAAGTATGGTCACTTCCATGGTCTGAATCATGTGGACCGAGGTCACTGACAGAAAGACTGCAGTGTGACTTGACTGTGGGGAGGGGCAGTGGATGCTGGGCAAGCATAACCAGGAGATTCACTATAATCCTCCCAGTGTGCATTCATATCCTTCCACACATATGCAACCTTGAAAAAAATGCCCTCATCTGACTTAATGCAAATTTTTCACTTATAACTTCCAATACCTTTACACCAGCCCCCCAGCAAAGGAAGGCGACTCAAAGACTCATTTAAGTATTGCATCTAACTTTGAGTCTAAGATCTTTGGGTAATTTCTCTCAGTTCTGTTTGCATAGATAACCTTAGGGTCTAGGAACTTATGGTTAGATGATAAATATAACCAGTTGTAATAAAGCTTGTGTTCAGTGGTAGAAGAAAAATAGCATAAAGACAATAAAAACTCTCAATTAAGGAAGAGAAAAAAGAAAAACATCCCACAGAGATTTTCCATTCCATGACAAGTGCATGTTTCATGATAGGTGTGGCAAGGACTTTTTGCCCTGGCAGTGGAAGAAGATTTTTGATCAGCCAATATGGCTGTTTTTGGTTCTGCCACCTGGGAAGGTCTTTTTTTGTTTTCTTTTCTTCTAGTTATGGCCATATCTTGGCTGTAAGATGAGCATTGAGAGATTCCTGTACTGGGGACTGCATTGCCTCAATGGCTCTCTTTTGATGAGGTTTTGGGGTCACAGGAGCTATTTTAGAGGTTGAGCAGTAACAAATCTTTGTTGGGAGTTTCTTAGGCAATACAACTTTTTATAAACTTAGTGTTTTATTTATTTGTATTTGATCAACTTCTCTCAAGTACCTAAAGTCTGAATCCTAGTTCTTGAACAAATCATTGCCTGGTAGGCCTCTAAACAATTTGCCTATCACTGTAACCCAGTGTTTCCACATCATGGGGCAATTCTTACCTCAGGGGACATTTGGCAATGTCTGGAGATATCTTTATTTCATAATGGGAGGCTGGGACAGGGGAAGTAGGTAGATGTTGCTAGCATTGAGTAGGTAGATCCCAATAATACTGTTAAGCATCCTACAATGGACAGGGCAGCCTCCTACAACAGAGAATTTTCCAGTTTAAAATGCCAGTAATAGTGAGTTGAGAAACCATGTAGATCCTAGATTTCACAGTTTTCTTGTTGGCTTCTTTTTCTAGCCATTGAGACCATTGTCTCTGGGTAATAACTCAGAGCTAATTTGTCCATTTCCAGGATGTGTCACAGTGGATAGTCCTTTTTTTTTTTTCTTTTGAAGATTGATTTATGTATTTGAGAGAGAGAGAGAGAGAAAACACGAGTGGGGAAAGGGGCAGAGGGAGAGGGAGAAAGAGAATCTCAAGCAGACCCTCTGCTGAGTGCTGAGTCAGATGCGGGGCTTGATCTCCTGACCCTGAGATCATGACCTGAGCTGAAACCGGGAATCAGGTGCTTTACCGACTGAGCCACCCAGGCACCCTGTGGATGGTTCTTTATAATGAGTAAATATGCTAGGGTGCTTGGGGATGGGCCTGGAGCATTAGGCTTCTCTCATATTTTGTTTT
This sequence comes from Enhydra lutris kenyoni, assembly GCF_002288905.1. Classification (NCBI taxonomy): domain Eukaryota; kingdom Metazoa; phylum Chordata; class Mammalia; order Carnivora; family Mustelidae; genus Enhydra; species Enhydra lutris. Next base: position 31,217,013 of record NW_019154103.1, read on the forward strand.
TGTGTGGTTAAATGCTCTAATTTTAGTTTAGGGATATTTAATTTTCATCCCTGTAAATTGCAAGATTATCAGCCGTCTTGGATTTGTAATGAAAGACTGAAAGATTTTCTTTTCTTTTTCTTTTTTTCTAAAGGTTTTATTTACTTATTTGACAGAGAGACACAGCAAGAGAGGGAACACAAGCAGGGGGAGTGGGAGAGGAGGAAGCAGGCTTCCTGCCGAGCGGAGAGTCCGAAGCAGGGCTCAATCCCAGGATCCCGAGACCATGACCTGAGCTGAAGGCAGATGCCCAATGACTGAGCCACCCAGGTGCTCCAAGATTTTCTTTTATTAAGAATTTACTCTGTGTGCCTGGGTGGCTCAGTCAGTTAAGTGTCTGCCTTCGGCTGGGGTCATGATCCCGGGGTTCCGGGATTGACCCTGTGTCAGGCTCCCTGCTTAGTGGGCAGCCTGCTTCTCCCTCTCTCTCTGCTGCTCCCCTGTGCTTGTGATCTCTCTCTGTGTCAGGGGGAAAAAAAAAAAAAGACTTCACTCAAAGTGTGCTTCTTTTTTAAATGACCTTACTGAAGACTGTGGCATAGTTGACAATATACCAGTATCCTAACATTTTTTTATTAAGTATCCTATCCTTAGTAGGCCCATAGTCCAGTTTAGAAGAGGTGCCAGTTTGCCAGCGGCTTTGCTGATTAAGGATTGCTGACTTCTCGTCCTACAATAGAGGGATACCTAGTACCCTCCACTTTCTGCTGTTGACTCAGTTCCACATTTTAGGGCTGTCACTTGTATTACCTGATTTCTGGCATAAATTTTATAGTTGTCAGGTTTCTTTTATATTGTAGTCTAGAAAACTAGTTAAAAAAAATTAATCCTTCCCATATCTGTAGGTGGCACCTCCAGATTTTTTTTTTTAAGATTTTATTTATTTATCTGATAGACAGATCATAATAGGCAGAGAGGCAGGCAGAGAGAGAGGAAGGGAAGCAGGCTCCCCGCTGAGCAGAGAGCCTGATGTGGGGCTCAATCCCAGGACTCTGGGATCATGACCTGAGCTGAAGGCAGAGGCTTTAAGCCACTGAGCCACCCAGGCACCCTCCATCCTTTTTTTTGATCAGACCCTAAACCTTGAAGTTATCCTTGACTCTTTTTCTTTTATTTCCACTACACAGTAATTCAGCTTACTTTGTTGCCTTTAAAATATATATGAAATCTGACCAAGTTCTCATCCCCTCTATTTGGAGTTCACTCTGATTCAACACCATCTGTCCTCTCTTCTGTGTAACTCCTAACAAGGTTCCCTGCTAGTACTTGGGCTCTCAGAAAATTAGACTCAGAATATTAGTGTCATCCTTTTAAAAAGTAAGAAATAATTTCTTTCCTCAGAATCTTGCAGTGGCTTCCTGTGTAACTCAGAGTAGAAGTTCAAGACCCCATAATGAGCTAGTTTTTGTGGTCTTGCTTTTCCTTCTTCATGCAGGATCTTTCTCTGAACTCAGATTTTTCTATTGTCTCTACCATGCAGGCCTCCTTGCTTGATCTTAAACAAGTGCTTTACACTTACTATTACCCTGGACTGGAATGCTCTTCTCCAGATATCCATGTGACTTCCTTCATTATCTCCCTTAGGCCCTGGCTCAAATATCACTTTATGTTCTAAGTCTTTGATCAGCTAACATCAGTTTGTAATTGCTTCCCTCTCCCATACTTCTTGTTACCTTTTTCTGCTTTGTTTTTTCTTTTCCTTATTTAATTTTATTATTTTTTTAAAATTTAAGTTTGATTAGTTAATATATAGTGCCTTATTGGTTTCAGAGGTAGAGTTCAGTGATTCATCAGTCTCATAATACCCAATGCTCATTACATTGCACGCCCTCCTTAATGTCCATCACCTAGTTAACCGCCCTACCCTTTCCCCTTCGGCAACCCTCAGTTTGTTTCCTATGATTTAGAGTCTCTTATAGTTTGTCTCCCTCTCTCATTTCATCTTGTTTTATTTTTCCCTATTATATTTCGAGGAGTTGACCTATTTTTATTGATTTTGAGGGGAGTTCTCTGTGCCTCCTGTACATGAATGCCTGTTTCTTTCCCCAGATTAGGGAGGTTCTCAGCTTTTGTTTGCTCCAGTATACCTTCTGCTTCCCCCTCCTTTCTTTTCTCTTCTCCTAGAATCCCAGTTATTCTAGTACTTTGCTTTATGGTATCATTTATCTCTCAAAGTCTCTCCTCATGATCCAGTAGTTGTTTAACTCTCTTTTTTTTCACCTTCTTTATTCTCTGTCATTTGGTCTTCTATATCACTAATTCTCTTTTCAGCCTAATTTATCCTAGCAGTTAGAACCTCCGTTTTTTATTGCATCTCATTGATAGCCTTTTTAATTTCAACTTGATTAGATTTTAGATTTTAGTTATTTTATTTTTCCAGAAAGGGATTCTCTGTTGTCTTCTATGCTTTTTTCAAGCCCAGCTAGTATCTTTTTTTTCCTTAAAAGATTTTATTTATTTATTTGAGATAGAGAGTGAGCAAGCAAGAGAGAGAGAGAGAGAGAGTGCGCACATATGCCCAAGTGGGGGGAGAGGGAGAAGCAGACTCCCCACCAAGCAGGGAGCCTGATGCAGGTTTCTATCCCAGGGCCCTGGGATAATGATCTGAGGTGAAGGCAGACACTTACCCGACTGAGCCACCCAGGCATCCCTGCCCAGCTAGTATCTTTATAATCATTATTTTGAATCCTAATTCCAACATGTTACTTATATCCATACTGATTAAGTCCCTGGCAGTCAATACTGCCTCTTGTTCTCTTTTTTGAAGGGAGTTTTTCTATACTGTTGTTCTGTTCAGAGAAAAATAGATAAATGAGAGAACAAAATACTAATATAGCAATAATGACCCCAGAGAAATATACAGTAAACAAATCAGAAGACACTTGAAACTGAAAAAGAAAAAAAACAAAAAAAAAAAAAAAAGAAAGAGAGAGAGAATATAATCAGGCGAACAGAACAGAGCAATACACTGGATCCTGTGGGTATTTTGGTCTGTTTGTTAGAAAACTGGATCTCAAAATTGTAAAGAAAGAGAAACTTATATATGTATAAAAATAAAATTAAATACAATGAAAGGATAGAATGTAACTGTAAAAATGAAAATTAAAAGAAAAAAAAAGAGTATAGATGAAGAGTATAGGTGAATAGAACAGAGCAATACACTATATCCTGGGTGTATTTTGGTCTGTTTGTTAGAAGAAACTACATCCCAAAATTATAAAGAAAGAAAGAAAGAAAGAAAGAAAGAAAGAAAGAAAGAAAGAAAAAAATATATATGAGTATATATATATATATATATATATATATACTCAAAAATTGATTACATTGAAAGGATAGAATGTAAAGATGAAAATTAAAAAAGACTCAAATAAAAAAAGAGATAATATCATTAGACAGGTGAAGAGAATGGAGCAATACACTAGATTCTGGGTATATTTTGGGTCAGTTTGTTAGAAGAAACTACCTCCCAAAATTTTAAAGAAAGAAAAAATATATATATGTATACACACACACACACACACACACACACACACACACACACACACACATATATAGTTAAATACAATGAAAGAATAGAATATAACTGTAAAAATGTAAATTAAAAAAGGCTTAAAGAGTTGACAAAATAAGAAACTGGTTGAAAAAGAAAACGAAAAAAAAAATTGAAAGACTAAAGAATCATGAGAGAAAAACCATGAATTATACTGTTATACTATTTTTTCCTAGTGCTGGAGTTTTGCAGTTCTGTGTGATACGTAAACTTGGTCTTAGCTGGATGTTCTTACTGATCTTCTGGGGAGGGGCCTGTTGCCCTGATGCTTAGGTGTCTTTGCCCCAGGTAGAATTGTACCCCCCTTGCCCAGGGGACCAAGTTAAGTGCAAGTGACTCTGGATTGCTTTATGTGGCTTTTGTTCCCTGAAGGCTTTCTGTGCTGCTTTAGAAAATGAGAATGAAAATGGCGGCCTCCCAGTCTCCAGCCCTGGACCTGAGAGCTTGGGGCTTCTCTCCTCCATGTGCCCTCAGGGAAAAGCAGTCAGTTATTCCTGTCTCCCTGGTCTCCCTCTGCACTCCATGCTTATCCAGTCTGTGACCCAGGATTTCTATCTCTGGCTCGTGACCCCACATCGATTCTTCAGACCCTGCATACTCCTGTAAGCATGCTTCTGCTCTGTTCCTGCAGGGTGAGGGGAGGGGGTCTCCCTGTGGTTCTGCTGCTTGCTGGGGCCCTCCTCTGAGAGCATTGGCTGGACTGTGCTGCAAGGGTTTGTGGTTTATGGTGACCCCGAGCTGAGAGCCCACTCCTGGCCTTGCTGATTGCAGCCAGCTTCCCTGATCTGATATCTGAGAACTCTGCCTGGTCTTCCTGAGACCACACTATTCCACTTAGGATTCTGCCCTATTTTGTCACCAGAGTGCCTTTCAGGCAGGGATGTTCCTCACCTGAGCAGACTTCTGAAAGTTCCGATGTTGTGCTCTGCTGCTATATCACTTTCCAGTAACTGGCTTAGGGAGGCTCCTCCCCACCCCTTCCACAGTTTATCTTCCCATATATCGCCCCAGATTCACTTCACTTATCCACAGCCCCTACCTTGCAGAAAGTGGCCACTTTTCTATTTGTAGAGCTGTAACTATTCTTTTCTTTGATCTCTGTTTGAGTTTGCAGGTGTTCAGAGTGATTTGATAGATCTAACTGAATTCCTGGGACCAGACAAAACTAAGGTCTCCTACTCCTCTGCCATCTTGGAGATCATTTTTGTTTCTTTTTTCAGATTTATTCATTTATTTTAGAGAGAGTGGGGGCAGGTAGGGTCAGAGGGAGAGAGTCTGGAGCAGACTCTGCACTGAGCATGGAACCTGACGTGGGGCTCAATCTCAGGACTCTGAGATCATGACCTGAACCAAAACCAAGGGTGGTACACTTAACCAACTGCACCACCCAGGCCTTCTTCCTGCTTTTTCTTGATAGCACTTATCAGGACTTTATACTATGTATTTTATGTATTCATTTTGTGTTTTGTTTTTTCTTTAGAATACAGTCTCCATGGGGGAGGAATTTTTGTCCGAGATGTTTTGTAGGAAAGTGCATGGCATATCACTAAATAGGCTTTCAGCAAATATTTGTTGAAAGAATTAATTAAAAAAGGTAATTTAGAGGGACGCCTGGGTGGCTCAGTTGGTTAAGCAGCTGCCTTCGGCTCAGGTCATGATCCCAGCGTCCTGGGATCCAGTCCCACATTGGGCTCCTTGCTCGGCGGGGAGCCTGCTTCTCCCTCTGCCTCTGCCTGCCATTCTGTCTGCCTGTGCTTGCTCTCTCTCTCTCTCTCTGACCAAAAAAAAAAAAAAAAAAAGGTAATTTATTGCTGCATGTAACTATTAAGTCTGAAACACTTGTAGAACTGAAATTACCCTATAGAGGGTGAGAGATTATTCATTAAGCAAATCTCTCCAGAGGAGAATGGGAAACTGTTTTTAGGTTTAGTGCCCTAGAATATAAATAAATATAAGAAAAAAAATATAAAGTAACATAAGAAATATGAGAAAAAAAATATAGGTAAATATCTTCCAGGGGAGGGAAAGAGAGGGGTTTATTTCTCCAGAGCTTATTGGAGGTCTCTGTCTTTAGGGATACATGCTCTCTAGCTTCCAAGGCTGGATATTGTGCAATTATTCTTGTAGTACCTTTTGCTCAGAAGCCTCTGGTTGTGCAGGAACTTGGGAAATCCAGAGAGAATTGTTTCTCAGCAGCAATGCCAAAATTCTAGAATCTACATCTATTCACACCAGAATTCACCTGAACTCAAGTGTGATTAGATCAAGGGACGAAATATTTTCAGAGCTTTCATTTCTCTGTCCATCTCTTGGCTTTTGTTTTCTCTGGGTTGGCTCTCTGACAAGTTGGCATCTACTGCATTCTTTCAGTTTAGCAACCTCAGCCAAAAGAGAACTTTCTGATTAGTTCTGGCAAAAATTTTGGGACTGAGTTTTAGTTGTCCATTTGGGTCACATACCCATTCCTGAACTCTGCTTTGGGGAAGGAAATATACTGATTGTCCAGGCCTGGGTTATGTACCTATTCTAGGAACTTTGTGCTTATTTCAGGAACCTGAGAGAGGGAATGGTTAGTGTCACTCAAACTACATGGCTTCAAAATAAGGGAAGGTAGTTCAACAGAAGAAAATTGGGATGCTGCTACCAAAAGAAAGGGAATAAGATACAACACAGCTCTGTCACCTGTATGTACTTGCAACCCAAACTGGTTAAAAAACCCCCAACAACATAGAATCTTGTTATATATATATGTATGTATATATGTATATGTGTGTGTGTGTGTGTGTGTGTGTGTGTGTGCGTCTGTGTATATTTATAGGCATCACTGCCTCATGATTTTTCATCATATCACATCATGAACAAGAAATTTTCTGTGAAAACATGATTTTAAATGGATGTAAAATTATATTTAAATTTATCACTTCATTTTAGATATTTGGCTTACCAGAATTAAATTTTGGTTGATCACAATTGGGTGTTACCTATTAGAGAAGTAAGCGGGGTAGAGGTAGGAAAGAGAAGTATGCACCATGAGTGTGAGAGAGCAAGGGAGATGCCCAAGATGTAATTTAAGACTGGCTTTCAGGGTCATGCGGCTACAGGGTGGCACTGGTATGACCCTGAGAGTGAAATGCCCCCTAGGCACCCCTCTTGCCTCACGAAGAGAGGCACAGTTAAGGAATAGGGACTATATTTTTACTATGATTGTGAGTTAAAGATGGTAGCCTATGTAGTTGGTGAAGTTGATGGGGAATTTTAAGGGGCACAAAAAAGTAGTTATTACGCATTTTCAACTTGTCTATAGGAATCTTTGCTGAGTTCTGATGAGGATGGTAATATTTTTGAGATAACATAAGGAATATAAGTTTTATTCATAGTTTTATACTAGTTTGAAGAAAGAAATGTTCCATTTAGAAATGCCACCAAGGAAGTTGTTACTTATTTTTAACCCAAACTATTTCAATATCATATGGAAAATTGTTTTTTTTTTTCATTGAAAAATAAAAAGTATAGAAACAAGTTGTGTTGGAGAATGACACATAAATAACAGATGGGTGCTTTGACTAGCTTCCTTGAGAAAGACACTTGACACTGCACTGCTCAATGTTTGGCATGTAATCTTATTTGAATAGTTATCTTTCTTGTTCTTAGGTCTTTGAAAATAACTGTTTCTGTATCACAGTGAAAGGCCGGAATATGAAATTCTAGGTATTCTTAGCTTTCTTTGCTGCCAGAGGAGTGGCTAAAAATACTTCAAAGTAAATGGAGTGTCCTGTAATTTTGTGGTCTGTCTCTGGGGTAGAATCTGTAACATATATAATATGTACATTTATGTACGCACTCATACATTTTGTTCTTTGGAAATCTTTATAAGTAATACTGTTTATTAGCTCTACAGGGCTTAACTAAAGATAAGCTATTGACAGCAGCATGATTAAAATTTTCATAGTTAAGTATCATTTAAAGTCATGAATTTTACCATTTAATGTAGAAACTCTTGTCAAAGCCCTACTTTACAGCAAAGTGTACAAGTCAGGGAAAGCCATAATTTGCTTTGGAAATAAATTCATTCAGTACTCACTTGTTTGGTGACTACAGTGTTCCAGGGATTGTATAAGATGCTGGCTATATTAAGATGATAATCCCTGTTCTCAATCATGTCAGAGTTTAATGGAAGAAGAGGAATGTAATAATACTCTTGTTACATGTAGATTAAATTTCCAACCAGTTCTAGCTTTGGGAACCTTGCCACATCTACAGGAGAACATATGCTTGTGTAGGGGACCAAGAAGGAACCTTTTTGGAAATGAATAAAAAGCTTAGAAGAGTAGGAGACTTGGAAGGTATTCCTAACATACTTTGTTTGGCCAGTTTTCTGACCAGAGGGAAGGAGTTATCTTATTGATAACCTCCATGAAGTGTCCTTTGATTCTTGTGAAAGCCAATGAAGTGGGGGAAATGATAGGAAATAGAATAGGCAAACATTCTTATAACCAAGAAGTCGGGATTAGAAATACAAGGGCCCGAGGCAGAAAATGAGACCTGGTGACAGAGCTGTAAATGACATATATTGGATAAAGAAGAGAGCCAGTGACCAAGAAGCACCTTAGCAATTCTTCTAGTGACAAGAATTGAGAGAACAGTGACAGAGGAGTCAGGCTTTGGCATGCTAAGAGGTATTAGAGAAAATACCTGTTTGCTGGGAGACTTTTTGGCAAATCTTCCCAGCCTTTGAGAGTTTTTCTTACATATTTAATTACTACTTTAGGCTGTGATAATATTTTAACAAATGTAGTTACTTGCCTCTTTTGATATGCTTCAAACTTGAAATGAGTTTTATGCTCTGAAAATGGAGAGAAACACAAATTATCTATTCAAAACTGAGGGAATAGATTAGGGGAGAAGGTAAGATGCATTACACATTGAGAAAGTTGTGGAAAGAAATAGGAGAGAGTAAGCAGAGGATAGAAAAGTTAGGTAAATGTAGCATTCTTATTTTTAATGGGGTGACTCTTATACACTGTCACAATTAATTTCCAATAGTAGCCTGCTATACTCCATGTGTACATTTTTACTTTTTCTCTGTAGTTAACATTTCTGACTCCTTGAATTTCTTCTTGCAGCTCATATTTTTCTGGCCAGACCTGTGGTCATTCCCGTGAGACTTCACTGCACATTTTCTGAAGTGTCTTCCTCATCCCTAATGTGTAATCCTTCAACATGGACCTGCTACTTTAGCTAAGATATGACCAGCAATGAATAGTAGTAAGGTAGGATTACTTTAGTCTTCTTAGTGAATTACTAAAAACAAACTGTGAAACAGTTTTGACTTGTCTTGATTTTGTAGTGTTTATGTTAGATTATTCTACCTGCACAATCATATCATATTTGTGTTACATATTTTCTGCTTGTCATTTATCCTGCTGAATTCTGTCTCATTTGAGATGTAATTAATGTTTTTTTCAAATAGCATTTATAATCAGCAGAATGCCAATCCATAACGCCTTCCAGCCTGTGTGTCCCCTAGTCCTGTATTTTCAACCACGTGGCACCAAATTCAGTATATATTATTTTCTTCTCAGTCACTCCTCCTCTGGCTTCTCTATTCCATTAATAGCATTATTAGTCCCATTGTTTAGTACAGTCATATATTCATTCACTATTTCACTCATTGTTTGCTGTACATCAGTAGACTTCTACTATGTATTAGACAGTTTGCTGCTTCTGGGGATATGATGATGAATGAGCTGGATATTCCATCCTTATAGCCATAATTTTAAAGTAGGGGGAAGGTTTAAAAAGATACTGACAAAATAGTTGTGAATTGTAATAAACTTTTTTGAAGGAAACCAAACAAGCAGATGTTTGGGGATAATGAGGTAGGAGCTACTTTAGATACGGTGGTCACAAAACTGATATTCAAGATGAACCTATATATGAGAAGAGGTGGTTTTAAGAGTAGGTGATGTGTGTGTGTGTGTGTGTGTGTGTGTGTGTGTGTGTGTGGTATTTTTGATGGGAAAAGCATTCTCATTAGAAGGACTAGTGGAGTCAGAGAGAGACAAATACTGTGTATACTTATGTATGAAATCTTAAAAAGACCAGCTCATAGAAATAGAGTAGAATGGTGGTTGCCAGGAGCTGAGGAGTAGGGGAAATGAGAAGATGCTGGTTAAAGGGTACAAACTCTCAGCGTTAAGATAAATAAGATCTGGGGATCTGATGCACAACTTGGTGACTATAATTAACAGTACTGTATTATATGTACTTAAAATTTGTTAAGAGAGTAGTTCTTAAATGTTATCACCACATTCACACACACACACACACACACACACACACACACACACACACACACACACAGGTTATAATTACCTGAAGAGATGGAGATGTTAACTAATCTTATTGGGGTAACCATTTTGTAATATATGCATAGAGCCAGTCATCACATTGTATACCTTAAAACTTACACATTTTATATGTCAATAATATCTTAATAAAGCTGGAGGCAGTAGAGGGAAAGAAGGAATAGTGGGTACAAAGACTTTGGGGCAGGAAAGTTTAGTGAATTTGGGGAATAGAAAAAAACGCCAGTGTGGCCGACTTAGTGAAAGAGGCAGAGATGGGTAGGAAGAGGTTATAGAAACATGCAGGGCTTTGACAGATTTGGTAGGAAGCTTGTGTATTATTCTAGATTATATCATCATTTCAGCTGCTATGTGAGGAATGGACTGGCCAGGTGAAAGTGAAAGCTGGCAGTTTTAGGAACTGAGGTGAGATAGTGATGGCCTGAGAAGGTGCTAGCAACATGAGACAGAGAGATGAATGGATTTGAAATGTATCTGAATCAGAATTTATGGGACTTTGAATAGTTTGGGTGTGGAAACAGAACATTCTCAAGAATAACTTCAAGATTTTTGGATTTTGAGCAACTGGGTGGATGCTGGCATCATGCCCAAAAACCTTTTAGAAAGCTTTCTCATTATGTTAAAGATTGGTTAGTTCACCAAAAGGGAAATTAATTATAATGTTAGAAATGATGTTAGTGCTGAAAATAAAACCATCTAGCAAATTTGTAATATGTTCTGGTTAATACTTTGTTTTGCTTTCCCCCTGGAATTTAATTTATGTGACTTTTTGTTTTTATTTTTATTTTATTAAATTTTCATTTATTTGAGTATAATTGACACACAGTGTTACATCAGTTTCTGGTGTACAACAGAATGATTCAATAAGTTTATATATTATGCTATGACCAGCACAAGTGTAGCTACTACCATCTGTCACCACACAGTGCTGTTATCATTGACAGATCATTGACTGTATTCCTTGTGTGGTGCCTTTTAATTTATATGACTTTTAATTAATTATGAATTTAATTTCATTTGACTTCAGAATCTTCTTAGGTGAAAATAATTGGTTATACTTTGTACTGATTTTTAAAAAAGATTTTACTTATTTTTGAGTGTGTGCACATATGCGAGTAGGAAGAGGAGCAGAGGGGAAGGGGCAGAGGGCGAGGGGCAGAGGGGGACAGAGAAAAAAACCTCAAGCAGACTCCACATTGAGTGTGCAGCCAGATGTGGGGTTTGATCCCAGGACTCTGAGATCACAACCTGAGGTGAAACCAAGAGTCAGACGCTGAACCAACTGAGCTACCCAGGCAACCCTATTTTGATACTGAATTCTAAACCTTCTCTCCTGTGCTCCCTTTTTAAAAAGAGATGTCTTTAAAAATTTTAAGCCAGTCTGAAACATTCTGAGACTGTTACCCAAAATTCTGGTATATAATTTTATTGTTACTTTATCTTGCAAATTCTGAAGCATCCTGTTTGTAGATGTATATCATACTGTGTTCACTTGAAAGCATGCAGCTTATCTAAACTCTTATTTAGGAGATTCATTTGTTATGGTTTTTCTTTTTGTAGCTTCATCAGAGTATATTTATATTTTACCTCTTAGGTTAGGTATTTTATGTGCAAACTGAAATTGAATAGATATTAAAATAAATCTTTCTAATTCTGTGTTACTTATTTCTTTTAAGTTAATTTTTTAGTCCTGTCTTTTTTTTTTTTTTTAATGAGCAATTTTAAAAATATTTTCTCAAGATAGAGGAATTACTGTTTATTGTTTGTGTTCCATGTGACAGGCATTTGGCTAGCTGTTTTAAATACTTTATTTTATCCTTAGAATAGTCCGGTGTGTTTCTCCACTTTGCATATAGTTATCTTTTAGGTTCTAAAGCTGAGAAGAAGTAGTAGAATAATAGAACTCTGTGGATGGAAGGACCTTGAAGTCATCTATTTCTTCCTTTTTCAGCTGATACATAGAGAAGTTCTGTGGCCTGCCCAGAATCACACAGCTGATTTTCACTTTTGCTGAGACTAGCTAGTACTGCTTGCACTCAAGTTTCATTCCAGCTGGCCTCCTCTCATGCCTTCTATCTTCCCATCCCTTTAACATCTCATTATGATAAAGTTCAGTGCTACATAACAATGGAAAATGTAGGACAGTAAACACCCATATTACCTTTCATCTGTAGTCATTCAGTGTTCACATTTTGGCACATTTTCTCTTCATACATATGCATATTTTAAAGATTTATATTTATTATATGTATGTATTTTAAAGATTTGGGAGAGTGTTCGCATGCGCATGAGCAGGGGGCAAGGCAAAGGGAGAGGATCTCAAGCTGACTCTGCGCTGAGGCTGATTCCGACTCTGGGCTAGATCCCAGGACCCTGTGATCATGACCTGAGTCAAAATCAAGAGCCGACCGCTTAACCTCCTGAGCCACCCAGGTGTCCCTATTTATATATTTTTCAAGTTATTTGAAACTATATTGAGATTATGATAATATATAGTTTTTATCATGCATATCCTAAGAACATGGACAATTTTCTGCATGGTCATAATATCAAAATCACATATAGGAAAATTAACATTAATTTAAGAATATCTTTAATTAATGGTCCTTATTCAGATCTTCCCAATTTTCCCTAAAATTTTTTCTTGAGATTTCTGGATCCAGGATTCAATCAGGTTTCATGCATTGCATTTGATTCTTATATATCTTTATTTTCTTTTAATTTTGAACAATCCCTCTTTTGTTTTTCATGATTTATGTTTTCTTTAAGAGATATAGTTTGTGTATACTTTGTGTTTCTCTTGGGAATTGCCTGGTTTCTTCGAACATTACTCATCTAAAACTTATTTGCAGTTTGCTTCTTTCTTTCCATTTCTCTGAGGTTGCTGGAGATAAAATTGTTTATTCCAGGCTTTTTTCTTTTTTTTAAAAAACCATCATTCCAACATTAAATGGACACTGGCTGAGGTTTTACATTTGGTTGCATTAAATTAAGGATAAGAAAACGAGGAGATCTGTGTTGCATTTGATGCACTCACACTAGTCAGTGATTGGAATTCATTTAAGATGACAGAGGTCTAGGAGCACCTGGGTGGCTCAGTGGGTTTAGCCTCTGCCTTCGGCTCAGGTTATGGTCTCAGGGTCCTGGGATCGAGCCCCTCATCAGGCTCTCTGCTTGGCAGGGAGCCTGTTTCCCCCTCTCTCTCCTCCTGCCTACTTGTGATCTCTCTCTTTCTGTCAAATAAATAAAATCTTAAAAAAAGAAATGACAGAAGTCTGAAGGATTGCCTCTACTATCCACCATTACCCACCCTCACCTTCTAACCAGTTGGTTATACTTAGGAATGTATATTTAGTCTCCATGAACATTATAAAGCAGCAACAGTCTAAGATTTTGTCTTTTAAAAATGCCCAGTTTCAAGCAGGAAGCAGATTAAAAGGCAAATGATAAATAAGCATGTTTGTAGAGACAGCCAGAACTAGGCACAATTAGGAAAGATTTAAGTACCTGCTCGCTCTGGTACTTGTGTAGAGCTGGCATTCAGTGAGTATTCTCCTTCTTTCCTTGCTTGCTTTTGAGTTTTACAGATTTGGTTGGTTTTCTTTAAGCATCATATGGCATTTAGGAACAAGTGATGTTTTGTAGGGAAGCAGTAAGAAGTAATAATTTACCAGCATTTTTAAAGAAGGGAGAGTGATATTTTAGTTGAGAGGGTAGAAGAAAGTGTCCGTGAGGAAGGGACTACTCATGGTAGTTTAGGGAAGTCTACGAAGCTTTTACTTCTTTTTGTTAAGCCAGGTTTAGATTATACTCTGTGCTTCTACTATACTTTGTACAAGGATTCCTGCAGCAATTACTGCTATGTGTTAGAACTGCTTTTCCTTAATAAGCTCCCTGAGGCTGTGACCAGTAATTTTTTTTTTTTTTTTTAATCTCTTTGTATACCCAGGACCTCACTTAGTGCCTGGCATATTATAGACATTGAATAAATACTATTGGATGAATGAATGAATGAATGAATGGAAGACTTTTACTAAGACCTAGTGCAAAAGGACAGATTCCTTTGCTGGGTGACCACAGTAATGGCTGGATGTGGTTTGATCAATTCAGTGTTGAGGTGCTCAACACTGGAATTCTTTCAAGGGCCTAGAAGAGGGATAGAGATGAAGCCAGAGCACTCTATGAGTGAGAATATAATTGGGAGATTTTTTGGAGAAGTAGCTATCATGATGTAAGTAAGCATCTTTGTCATTTTCTAAATAAAATAAATATATTTGAAAGAGAAAATTTTTTTACTATTAAGCATTCCATCTGTGTAATTTGATTTTTACTAATATTCAGTTTTAAAATGTTTGTTGAGGGGGCGCCTGGGTGGCTCAGTCAGTTAAGCGTCTGACTCTTGGTTTTGCTGCAGGTCATGATCTCATGGGTCATGGGATTGAGCTCAGCATTGGGCTCTGTGCTCAGTGGGGACTCTGCTTGAAGATTGTCTCCCTCTGTCCCTTCCCTGACACATCTGCGTGCTCTCTCTCTAATAAATAAATAAGTCTTAAAAAAAGTTTGTTGGGAAGTCTTTCCTTTTTCTTATATATTTTTTGCATTATAAAACAAATACCTGCTTATGATAAATATACAAACTAGAAATACATAAAATAGAAAGTGATGTTCTTCTTGCTATTCCAGGTTTCAGTCTCCAGAAGTAGCTAATGTTAACAGTTTGATTTATATGAATTTGGACTTAAAAAAAAATATATATATATATCTAAAAACACACATGTTTATGTTTGTATAATTTTAGAAACAGGATCATTGATGTGCATGTTCTGAAATTCGCTTTTCCTGCTTATCCTTTGAGTTTTACCTATGCTTTATATAATTCCAAAATTTATTGGCTATGTAGGAAGACAGAAATACCAGGAGAGAATAATAGCCTAAAACCAGAGTAATTGAATGTATAAGGAAGATAAAATTTAAGGAGCTCAGAGTAAGAAAAAACCTGCTAGTTTTTATTAGTATAATTGCTGTTAATTTAGAAGTACTTCTTTTTGACTTGTTTAACCTACATGAAATTATAAAAATAATCATTTTTCATATGACGCATTGTAGAATAAACACACGAGATAGAATGAAACTTGAAGATTTATTGAGTACGTGAATATGTGGTCATGAATATAACACACTGTCATTTCTGAGTGCTATGATAACAAAGAGTAGAGGCCAAGAAGCCTGCCTGGAGAAGGTGATCTGAACACAATCCCAAAGTACTGATTAGCTAAGCTTTTTAAAAAAATGGCTAGAGGGAATGAAGGATTGATTCAGAGCTGAAGCTTGTTAAGACAAATGCCATATCAAGACAGAAGGTCAAGGGAAGTCAGCTAATTTACTAAGTGTAGGGAAAGAAGTATGGGGGTTACATGCTCCAGTTTGCCTGGGGCAGTCCAGGTTTATATCTGTTGTCCTGGACTAATAAAGAGTAGCACCCCATTTTACTCTTAAAAATATCTGACTTCTGGATGATCAGTGGCATACCTTAAAAGGGAGAGAATATGGGGGTCCTGAAACATTTTAGGGAATATAGTTCAGTGGATGGCTAGACATCTTTGTGAGGTTGGAGAGTACGTATAGTAACAGCTGTATCAGAGAGATGGTAAATAGTAGGTTATGGCCTAAAACTAGAATATTGAAATTTACCATTGCAGAGATGAAACAGTTTAAGATTTAGGCTATGGGCATAGCAGTGGATAGTTGAAATGAAGTTGGATTGACTGGATCTTTGGAGAAGAGAGAGGCTACAGAAGTTAAAATCTCCATGGATGAAGATAAGAATTGAATTAGAGAATAAGATTTGGGGGCAGGTAGAGACTGAAAGATTTGGAGACAACAGAGGTAAGTGGGATACGACTTGTTAAAGCTGAATAGGAAGAAATTTTTGAATGAGTTGGAAGAGCAGTGATTTGGACATGGCACTAAGGAATCAGGATAATGTTACCCAACCTTCTACCCCTTCAGCCCCATGGCTATAGGTGGTACCATGTAGGGAAGGTGTGGCCTCCACCTGTGAGCATTATGTTTTTGGGGATCCAGTTTTCAGATAGAGTAAGCAGTTGAAAGGTAGAGATTTATTTTTTTATTTTTATCATTTTTTAAAGATTTTGTTTATTTTATTTGACAGACAGATCACAAGTAGGCAGAGAGGCAGGCAGAGAAACGGGGAAGCAGGCTCCCTGCCGAGCAGAGAGCCCGATGTGGGGCTCGATCCCAGGACCCTGGGATCATGACCTGAGCCAAAGGCAGAGGCTTAACCCACTGAGCCACCCAGGCACCCCGAAAGGTAGAGATTTAGGGAAATTTGTTTACAAACTGAGTGGAATTCTAGAAGAACAATTTGTAAAGATATGACTTTAGAGAAAAGATAGAGTAGGTGTGGAGATTAGGCCTTGCCTTTTCAGAAAAGCTAAATTATAAAAAGAAGCCAACAATGGAACTGACTTTCCTCTACGTTCTCCACAGTGTCATGAAGTTTGTCTAATCTGGGTTTTCTGAGAGGCTGTGTCATTGCAGGGTAGAAACCGGCTTTATCTTAGTTCGTTTGGATTATAATTTATGAAACCTTCATGGTTGCCATTCTGCTACTGTATGACTTTAATGAACCTATTTGAAAGTACACGTGTGGATTTAGAAATTATTTTGACTTCTCCCTGTTCTGCTATTCTCTTTGAAGGGAAAAAAATTGTTTGACCTTAATTGAAACACTAATCTCTTTTATAATAATTGATCACTTCAGAAGAGTAAAAGGTTAAGAGGTATCTAGATTATGGTTATATTTCTAGAATTTAGACCACACAGGGTAGTATGCATTGTAGCCGTACTTAATCTTTTTAACCCATATTCCCCTGTTTTCCTTCAGATTAACAATGTTTCACTGACATGTCCCACATTTTCCTTCCTGTGTAACCTTGCTTATGTTTAAATTTCTACTTGGAAAGTAACCCTCCTTCATCACTTGCTCTTCCATGTCCTGTCTTGTGTGGAGCTGCTGTCTTTCTCATGCTTTGTTAGTAATGATCACTTCTTTTTTTAAACAAGAAATTTATTTAAACAACAAGATGCTTGACTTGAAGGGAAAACTATCTAGGATTCATTTCTTTTAATTTATCCCTACTTAAAGACAGATTGCCCTACATGTAACAGCTACATACAAAAAAGTTATAAAATTGTCCTTGGTCTTATAATGATAAATGAAAAACATTAAAATTCTCCAATTAAACAAGGTATGCAAGGATTTTTATGTTGTTCTTTTTTTGTTAAACAATGAGAGCAAAATAACTTACTGGAATATAAAGATAAGTGCTGACTGAGCATGCCACTAATGGAGAGAGGGGGTATTTTCCCCCATTGCTTCTCCATTTGGTAATAAGTAAACATACTGTTGACCATTTAGTTAAAAAAAAAAAAGCGGGGCACCTGGGTGGCTCAGTGGGTTAAAGCCTCTGCCTTCAGCTCAGGTCATGATCTCAGGGTCTTGGGATCGAGCCCCATATCGGGCTCTCTGCTCAACAGGGAGCCTGCTTCTCCCCCGCCCCCCCCCCACCTACTTGTGATCTCTGTCTGTAAATTAAAAAAATAATAATAATTAAAAAATAATAAATTTAAAAAAGAAAGCAATATGCTCATGCACATACACAGTTACTTTATGTACAATAAAGGAATGGGGAAGGGAAAAATGAAAGAATAGAGGAAACTATACTGTAGTAGTCGGGATGTGGTGGAACCAAATTGTGGCTTTCTAATTGAGAATGTCTCTTGGTCTGGAAGAACAGAGCTCTGGAGTAAAGTAGCAGGTTCCCTTTTTAGTAGACACTTCCTCTCTGCTGCTGGAACACATCAGTTGTGTATTCATCCTCTATTTCCAACTGTGCAGGTCTGTTTCATTGATTGGCTGCCCATCAAATCAGAATCTGATCTGCCTCATTGACAAACCCGTTCATTAGTTTGCTAAGTGGTGTATGCCTTTTAATCTTTTTTTTTTTTGTGATGAGTACTTTATTTTTTAATTATTATTTATTTTATTTTATTTTTTCAGTGTTCCAAGATTCATTGTTTACAGACCATACCCAGTGCTCCATGCAATATGTGCCCTCCTCAATACCCACTACCAGGCTCACCCAACTCCCCAATCCCCTCCTTTCCATAACCCTCAGTTTGTTTCTCAGAGTCCATATTCTCTCATGCTTTGTCCTTCCCTCTGATTTCCCCCAATTCACTTTTCCTTTCCTTCTCCTAAAGTCCTCCTTGTTATTCCTTATGTTCCACAAGTATGTGAAACCATATGATAATTGACTCTCTCTGCTTGACTTATTTCACTCTAAACTGCACCACAGAACCATCCTGCCCTGCCACCTTCAAATGAATGTGATGGTTGTTCTCAGTCTGGACCCCTTCTTTTTAATAAGTCTCTCCAAAGCCAGGCACATTATATACTTTATCTCACTAACGTTCATAACAACCCTGCAAAGTAGGTTTTACTATCCCAATTTTAAGTATAAGGAAATTGGGCTTTATGTTCCACAAGTATGTGAAACCATATGATAATTGACTCTCTCTGCTTGACTTATTTCACTCTAAACTGCACCACAGAACCATCCTGCCCTGCCACCTTCAAATGAATGTGATGGTTGTTCTCAGTCTGGACCCCTTCTTTTTAATAAGTCTCTCCAAAGCCAGGCACATTATATACTTTATCTCACTAACGTTCATAACAACCCTGCAAAGTAGGTTTTACTATCCCAATTTTAAGTATAAGGAAATTGGGCTT
>NW_019154103.1:31235794-31248268 GCF_002288905.1 Enhydra lutris kenyoni
CCAGAAAGTTAGTTAAAATGTAGTTATACAGCTCTTAAATGGTGGAGTTAGCATTTTAACCCAGGATTGTCTGTTCCCAAAGCCACCTCCTACATGTATGTTTGCATTTAGACCCATGTGCATGCGCTCCTTTCATAACTACCCTCCAGGGTTGTTGGAGATGTTCTCTCTCTTTTCTTTTTAATTAAAAAAAAAATGCTTTCCAGCTTTCTTGAGGTACAATTGACATATAATGTTGGCTGTTTTCAGGTGCACTATGTGATACATGTATATTATTGTGACGTGATGTTCTCTTCTTAATAAAGGCTTTTTGAGCTCCCTACTTAGCTGTGCTCTTTCCTTTTTCTGTGTCTTTGTAGCACTTTATACCTCATGCTTTTATATTCTGTGACACCTTCTTTCATGACTTCTAGGAAGATGCATGCTTCTTCTGTATCCCCACCGAGTTTGTACACATTTGTATTTGTGAACCAGTTGAATTATATGACATTTGTGTGTTTCCATGTTTGTCATCTTTGGTAAATTGTGGGCTTTTGAGACCAAGCCTATAATCTTATGGGTCTTGATATTCCTGGCACTGAGAACTATGTCTGACACATAGATGTTCAATACATGTGGCTGAATGAATTTTGAATGAATTGTATCATTGTTACCTATGAAGTTGTCTATTTATTCTTAATGTACTATAAGTATTTGAAGGTAGTAATCCAAATTTTATTTATCTTTGTATCCCTAACAGTATCTCTGCATGGTAACTCAATAAATACCTGTTGATTTATATTAATACTTTAAAACAAAGAAAAAATTCTGTTAACAATTCTGCTCTCTCCATTTGAAGTCAGTACTTCAAATACATTTTTGAAATTAAAAAACAGTTCATTCAAAAACAAACATATTCTTCATTTGTTTAGAGATTGTATGGTGTTCCTTCTCAGTGGAATACTATCACCCCTTAATGTTGTTCCAGTAGGCTGGCTGGACAATCCAGTGCTGTTTCAGTTGAATTAACTTTTATTTTAAATTAAACTAAAAGCAACACTTTCAAATACATGAGAGGAGTTTTAAATATTGAATCTGTAAGGTGGCCAAGGTAGCATATATTAACTGGTAATGAATGATGTTGTCTTTGTAGTTAAACTTTGGTGACTGTTCATTCCTGCCTGTTTAACTGGTTATGAAAAAAACACTTCACTTTGTATTCAGATGACCTCAGTTTTTTGGTTTGTAATCTTGGTTATTACTTGCGTACTTGGTGGCTTTTTATGACTTTGTTTCTGTCTTGCTGCAGGCAGCTTAATATTTTGTTCAAATAGAGTCACTATTTCTGATTTCTATCAGTATTGAAGCATATGAAAGGTAAGAAATGCCATTAGATAATTATATTTGCGCTTTAACTGACTAATGATTTTATAGTCTTTATTAATGAACAAACATATAGTAATAAAGTAATTTGAACCATTAACTGATTTTGATGGGTTTTATTAGTCAAGGACTATAAATTCAAATTCATTGAATTTCTTGCCAGCTTGTGAAAATATCTTTTGGGGGAATAATGAAATATTTCCCATTTCTATTACAGTTATTATTCACTTATTTGCAGATTTTTAAAAAATCAGCCTACCTTCGTGGTATATTTGAATTTCTTTGTCAGCGTTAAAAGGAAATAACTAAATAGACATTTTGACCACAAGACATCATCTGTGTAAAATAAATCACCTTTACTTGAAAGAGAATATTCAATACCCAATAAACTTTCTTTATGCTATATAAAAACAATATTTACATGTATATTCTCAGAGAATGTAAAAGTTGCCAGTTGTGGAGCCAAAAGTTGAAAAATAGAAGACATTTTGCAATAAATACTTGCGTATATCCTTATACTTACAAGAAATACAATGAGAATTCTATTATTCTACTAAGGAAACTAGTTACCAGTTTTATATTTTGCTATTTAATAAATGCCATTTTTAAAAACAATTTATTTACTATATATATATATATAGAGAGAGAGAGAGAGAGAGAGAGAGAACGAACGTGCACAGTGGGTGGGGTGGTAGGCAGAGGGAGAGGCAGAAACAGACTCCCAGTGGAGCAGGGAGCCTGAGGCGAGGCTCAATCCCATGACCTCAGGTGAACGCAGATACTTAACTGACTGAGCCACCCAGGTGCCCCAATAAATTCCATTTTTGTTTAAAAGTATGTATAGATTTCTTTTATACAGTGTGAACTTCTAATTTTTGAAAATGTAGCAATTTTAATGGTTATTTTCAAGTTTTTAATAACTCTGGTCAATTGAAAACTCACCATAACTCACTTGATTCTTAATAACAAGCCAAATAAAACAAATTTAAATAAACCAAAATAGTCAATAATAGTTCATTAGTTTCATTATTTTTATTTTTTAAAGGATGCTATTTAAAATTAGGCATCTTTGCTAATAACATGCATGCATTTTTGTATAATACTGTTCCTATCTGATTTGTACTTACTGTCTACTCAATTATAGCTATTTTTATTTTAAAAGTTCATTTATAAATCTTTCAAAAAATGAGTTTGCTCTTGCAATTATTTGCAGTAAATTGAATGCTTGCTATATCCTGGGTAGTAACTTAAGCCCCAGTGATGTAAAGATGAAAAATATGTGCTATTTCAGAGTTTAATGGGAGAAATATATTTCAACAAATAGCTAACATATACCATGAGAAGTGTTATGTTAATCACAGATACTTAGGTGATGCCTGAGATCTGAGGAAAGGGAACACGTAAATCAGCCGCGGTGGTTATGATTGTTAGTCAGAGAAGCCTTCACAGAGAATACTACTTTAAAGTTTAGCTGTTGATAATTCTTTAGATAGACAAGGGAGGAAAAGAGTTTGGACTGAAGGAACGTCTTCAAAGACACAGACTAAATTTAAGGAGCCATAAGTAGTAAGGTGCGGTACTGTTGCTGAGGGTGGGAGGTTATCTGGGGCCTGCTTTGATTATCAGGCAAAGGAGTTAGAATTTGAACCTGTAGGTTAGAGTTGTAAAATTAATACCTGGTATTATTATTATTGTTATTATTATTATTTTTTTTTAAAGATTTTTATTTATTTATTTGACAGAGATCACAAGTAGGCAGAGAGGCAGGCAGAGAGAGAGGGGGGTAAGCAGGCTCCTGGCTGAGCAGAGAGCCTGATGCGGGGCTGGATCCCAGGCAGAGGCTTAACCCACTGAGCCACCTAGGCACCCCAATACTTGGTATTATTAAAACTAAAGAATGAAGGGGCGCCTGGGTGGCTCAGCAGGTTAAGCCTCTGCCTTCGGCTCAGGTCATATCCCAGGGTCCTGGGATGGAGCCCCGCATCAGGCTCTCTACTCAGCAGGGAGCCTGCTTCCTCTTCTCTCTCTGCCTACTTTTGATCTCTGTCAAATAAATAAATAAAATTAAAAAAAAAAAAGACTAAAGAATAAAGACTCCGAGGTAGGGACTGTGGAGCACAAGAGAATGCATGTACAGTGCTTGTGGCTGTGTAGCTAATTCATTTAATAGATATTTATTGCAGCTGTATGCAACACACACTTTTAAGCAGTGGAGATATACTGGGGGAGCAGAACAGAGTGCTTCCCTGACTGATTGGAACTTACATTACATATCAGTTTATGATATAATAGCCCCTCTGACCTGCCATTCTGTGTTTATGTCTCTCTCTGTAATTTTTGGTTGCAGCATAACTGAATGCTTCCCTTGCCTTTTTTTTTCATCTTCCATAGGGTTAACACAGGCAGCTCCTTTGTATTATTTCTGGTAGAACGTAGCTGAATTTGTAATACCTTCTCCACATCTTGTTCTTCCTCAGAGCTATAGTTTGAGACCTGGACATAACTTTTTTTCAAATTGGAATTTTCTAGAGATAACTGTAGACAACATGCATTTGTATGAAATAACAATCCCTGGTACATTTTGTTCAGTTTCACCCAATGATAACATTTTGCAAAACCAAATATAAAATGACAACCGGTATATTAATTTTGACATATTCTACCAATGTTATTTATAGAAATATGAACTTTAATTATACACAGTTTTAATTATATTCATTTGTTGCGTGTATATTAAGTCCTATAAAATTTTACTACCAGTCTAGGCTCATGTATCCACTACTATCGTCAAAGTATCAAATAGTTCCAATACAATAGAATCCTGTGTGTTCCCCTTTTATAACCACACTTGCTTCCCTCCCCTGTTCTGTAAGCCCTAAACCCTGCTGACCCTTCCTCTGTCCTTTTTCCAAAATTTTGTCATTTCAAGAATATTACATAAATGGAATCATACATATGTAAATTTTTGGGATTTCCTTTTTTCATTCGGCAGGATTCTTGGAGATTCATCCAAGTGGTTGCCTATATTGATAGTTTGTTCCTTTTTACTGTGGATAGAATTCCATGGTATGTATTCACTCATTGAAGGATCTCTGGGCTGATTCCAGTTTTTGGCTATTATGAATCAATCTGCTATGAACATTTGTGTATAAGTTTTTATATGAAGATATGTTTCATTTCTCTGGCATAAATGTCCAAGATTGCAATTGCTGGGTCATAATGTAGTTGAATGTTTAGTTTTATCAGAAACCAGAGCAGATGTACTGTTTTGTCTTCTGACCAGCAACAAATGAGTGATCTGGTTTTTCCCATATTACCACAACCATTTGGTTTTGTCATTATATTTTATTTTAGCCATTCTGATAAGTGGGTAATGATATCTCATTGTAGCTTTTTAATAATTTTATTTATTTATTTACAATATTATTTATTTATTTGTCAGAACGAGAGAGAGCACAAGCAGGGGGATTGGCAGGCAGAGGGAGAAGCAGGCTCCCCGCTGAGAAAGGAGCCTGATGCGGGACCCTGGGATCATGACCTGAGCCGAAGGCAGATGCTTAACTGACTGAGCCACCCAGGCATCCCTTATTTTTATTTATTTTTTTAAGTAGGTTTCATGCCCAACATGGGGCTCGAACTCATGATCCTGAGGTCAAGAATCACATGTTTGACCAGTGAGCCAGCTAGGCATCCCTCTCGTTGTAGTTTTAATTGCATTTCCCTGATGGCTAATTATGTTGAATACCTTTTTATGTGTTTATTTGCCATTTTTATATCCTTTTCTGTGAAATGTCTGTTCATGTCTTTTGCTCATTTTCTAGTTGGATTTTTGGTTGTTGTTAACTGTTGAATTTGAGAGATTTTTCTATATTCTATATACTGGTCTTCTGTCAGATATGTCTTGCAAATATTTTCTCAAAGTCTGTAGGTTGTCTTTTTATCCTGTTCACATGGCATTTCACAGGCAAAAGTTTTTACTTTTGATGAAACCCAATTTATTGATTTTTCTTTTTTATGAATTACGTTTTTGTGTCAAGGCTAAGAACTTTGCCTAGCTTTACTTTTTTTTTTCTAGAAGTTTTATGTTTATACTTAATTTCATGATCTTTTTTTTTTTTTTTTTTTGAGAGAGAGAGAGAGAGAGATCACACGTGTGCACGTGTGTGCACACACACAGGAGACCTGGTGGAGTATGGAGGGGCAGAGGAAGAGGCAGAGAGAGAATCCTAAGCAGTCTCCATACCCAGTGCAAGCTCAGTCTCACAACCCTGAGATCATGACCTGAGCCAAAATCAAGAGCCAGACACTTAACTGACTGAGCCATCCAGGTGCCCCAGTTTATGATCCTTTTGAGTTAATTTTTGTGTAAGGTGTTAGGTCAAGATTGTCTCTGGCTCTCTCTTGCTCTCTCTCTCTTTTTCTTGGCCTATAGCTATCCAGCTGCTTCAGTACCACTGAATTGCTTTTGGACCTTGTCAAGAAGCAGTTGAGTATATTTGTGTGGATCTATTTCTGGGTTTCCTATTCTGTTCCATTGATCTGTTGTTTATACCCTCCCAAGATCACACTGTCTTGATTTCTGTGACTTTATATTAGCTTATTCCCCAAGATGGACATACTTCTTTGAGTAATCTTTCAGCCCCACTGTCTTTCTCCTCTCTTTCCAGAACTCAGATGATATAAATGTTAGATCTTTTGTTATTGTCCCACAGATCTCCAAGGCTTTATTCTTTTTTGTCAGTCTATTTTCTCTCCTGTTTGGATTGGTTGAAATCTTTTGCTCTGTCCTTACACTCACTGATTGTATTGTCTTTGATCTCCATTCTTCTATTAAGCTTACCTAGTGAGTTTTTTTTATTCCTGTTAGTGCATATTTTAGTTCTGTAATTTTCATTTGGTTATTTTTATGACTTCTATTTCTTTGCTTAGATTTTCCATTTTTCCATTTGTTTTTAAAAGAATTTATAACTGATGAAGCATTTTTAAGATAGCTGGTTTAAAATGCTTTTTAGATAATTTCAACATCTAATTCATCTCAGAGTTGACATTAGTTGATTGTCTTTTCTCATTCAAGCTGTGATTTTTCTTGGTTCTTAATATGAGGTGATTTTCAATTGAATCTTAGATATTTTATCTATTAATGTCAGAGACCCTGGGGTCTGTTTCAATGTTTTATATTCACAGGAAGTCCCTCTGTTTGGGTTTTGCATGCAGACCTTTTGGCCTATTTTTATGGGCTGTGGTTTCAATGACAGTTAATTGTCAGAGTCTTTGTTCTGTTATTTTGGTTTGCTTTGCTTGTCTGATGTAACTAGGGCTCCCACTAGTTCCTGCTGGTGCTGCTTGATAGAGCAGAAGATTTTTTTCTCAGGGTGAGCTACTTAGCATCTGTTGGTAGAAAAGGGCTAAGGTTGAATTTCCCTACTGTACCCCTAGCTGTCCTGATGTCTCTGAACAGGAGAGGAAAGTCTTGGAGAGCAGCAACTTCAGCTGGGTTCCTTTTGTTGGTTTTGCCTGCCTGCTCTGGTATCTCTGGTGGGGAAGGAGGTCCTCAGACCTGTGAGGACATAGAAGTTTCCTGACCTGATAGCCGTCTCTGTTGCTGCTTCTTCCTGCCTCATTCAGTTTCTCTTGGAGGGAAAGGGGATTCTCTAGGCCTAGCAGGTAAGGAAAGTGTTTCTCCTGGCTGTTTATTTTTGGTGGGGCTCATAAATAATTTCTCTTTTGTTGGTGTCTGGCTCTCTGATTGTTGTCAAAGGGACTCCTATTGGATCCTGAGGGAGTTAACCTCCATATATGGGCTGCCTTTTGTTACTAGATGGGAGGTTGGGAAAAGTCAGGTCTCAGTGACCTCCTGTTGGGTGAGGAGAACAGGAGACACTTGGCCTATGTGCTATTCTTCTAGTCCTAGGGCCAAAGGAGGTTGCCTTTGGTCAACCCTTCACAGTTCTTCTTTGGTAGTCTGTTGTGCCATTTCTTGTGTTTATAGTTGTGTTTTGTGCGATGGAGCTGGGAAGAATGGTCTGTGTCATCTTATCTGGACCAGAAGCTGGACCAGAAGCAAGGAGCCTGATGGGGGACTCAATCCCAGGACGCTGGGATCATGACTCAAGCTGAAGGCAGCCGCTTAACCGACTGAGCCACCCAGGCGTCCCTGGGTTTTACTTTTAATTTTGGTTTCTTTGTTGTATGAACATGGAGGTAGTAGGGTGATATTGGCTGGGGCTGAGTTTGACCTTGTTTGGAGGCCAGAGATTTACTTTCTCTTATGACATTCCATTAAACATCTTATACTTCTGGATTTAATTTTATCTACCAATTCTTCACAGAGCCTGGAATATTGCAAGCCGAGGCTTCCCTGTCTACATTTTGTAACATCCTATCCTGGTGCAGAGAGGCTTCTCTCTTCAGACATTTTCTTGACTTTTCCTTAGGTTGGCCTATTAACTATGCCTGCTTCTTTTCATATTGGAGCATCCAGTGTGAATTCTCAGGATTTTGTTTAACTCTGATTCCTCAGAAAGTCTTCTGGAAGTTGGGGTATTGTTGGGCACATTTCCATAGTACCTAGAGCCCTAGAATTTTCTCTTTCTTTTCTTTGAAACCATGCTGTGAATGTTGTGGCATAAAGATGGTATTTACTCTACTGATAATATATTTAAATTTTTGCTTTTTCTTAAAAACATTTTTTTGTTCTTTTTGTTATGCCCAAGTTTTCGCGTCTGAGAGACCACCAAGGGGCCAACATCGATGCAATCACACAAGGGTTTATTTGACAAGCTTAAGCTTGGGCCCAAGTATACCTGACGCAGTGGAGTAGGGACTTGGACCCCCAGGTGACATGCTTAAGCTTGGGCCCAAGTATACCCGACACAGTGAAGTAGGGACTTGGACCCCGAGGCTAGTTAAGGCAGGGTTTTTTTTTTCTGTTGTTGTTGTTTTTTAAGATTTTATTTATTTATTTGACAGACAGAGATTACAAGTAGTCAGAGAGGCAGGCAGAGAGAGAGAGGGAGAAGCAGGCTCCCCGCTGAGCAGAGAGCCCGATGCGGGGCTCGATCCCAGGACCCTGGGATCATGACCTGAGCCGAAGGCAGAGGCTTTAACCCACTGAGCCACCCAGGTGCCCCAAGGCAGGGGTTTTTATGGGTCATTACAAGAGGCTTGGTGGGGGGAGGAGGAGAAGTTTCAGACTTTTCTGTAGTAAGCTGATTAGCTGTTGTTGGGGTGTTGCAGGGTGGGGTACTTTCTTGGAACTTAAGCAGGGTGGGGGTCCCTGGAACTAAAGTAAAGTAGGGGAAAGTTCAGTCGTTGGTCACAGGGGCCTGAGATGGCTGCCGAAGCTAAGATGGCTGTACTTGTACTAATGCTAAATGCGAGGTGGGATGGCCTTACTTTTGTTTATTTATTTGCAAAGAGAGAGAGAGGTCACCAGGAGACAGAGAGGCAGGCAGAGAGAGTGGGGGAAGCAGGTTCCATGCTGAGCAGAGAGCCCGATGCAGGGCTTGATCCCAGGACCCTGGGATCATGACCTGAGCCGAAGACAGAGGCTTAACCCACTGAGCCACCCAGGCACCCCTTGTTTTCTAAATTTATACGCCATGTCAAGGATCCTTCTTTTTAATTCTCACTGATACTGTCGATTATAGATTCTCATTGTTCAAGTTGTATATTGCTATAACTTATTCATTTGTCTTATGTCTCATTTATGTTTTTTTCCCTCTCTTCAAGCTATTTTATCTCTAGCTTTCAGATTAAAACCTATCTCTATGTCCCCCTTTCTCTTTTAATTGCTATAACATACAGATAGAAAAGTACATGAGTCACAGGTGCTCAGCTTGATGAAATTTTACAAACTGAACATACGTATGTAACTAGCACCAGTAAATTAATTATTTAAAAAAAATCACATTTGTGATCATGTTATTTTGCCTTAAAAACCAATCAGCTCAAGGAGTTTGATCCTTATTAGTTTCCTGTATAGTGAAATAAAGCAGATAAATTGGTATGGCATCTCCCACTGCTTGCCATGTATAGGTTGATTTTGGAGACATTTTTTTCTTTGCTTTACCTCATATTTACTTTTTTTTGTCCCATACTGCTCCTACTTCCTAGAATACATTTCCTCTTTGACTTGTTACAATCTAAATCATGGTTATTTTCCACTCCTATCTCAACTCTTGCTATTTCTAGGAAACTTTTCTGGGCTGGTCTAGCTTTCATTATTTTTTTCCCCCTCTTCAAAAATTATTTAATTAATATATTTTTTGAATAGGTAATATCAACTTATTCACTTAGCACAAAATTCAAATGCACAAAAGGATATATAGTGAAAAGTCCCTCTCCTGCTCCAGTGCCCCAGCCACTATGTGTTCTTTGGGAAATATTTTTTGTATTCATAAGAAAAATTAATTTCTATTATTCTTCCTCTTTTTTATACAATGTAAGCATACCAAGTTCTGTGTCTTACTTTTCTCAGTTAGAAGTTTTTAATGATAGTTACAGATCAATACACAAAAGATTTTCTTATTTTTTATTAGGACTGAATGATTTTCCACTGAATGAATATACTGGAATCAGATCTACCATATTATGATTGTGAAGGCTGGACAGTGAACACATTCACATAGACTGTAATTTGAATGGCAGTCCCTAGAATTTTTCAGTTACAATCAGATGCCTCAGCCTTGATTGTAATTTACCTAGTCAGTTTCTTTTGATGGATATTTCTGCTTTTCTTTTTTGTATTGTTATCTTAAACACTACTGAAACAAATAGTCTTATTTGTGTCATTTGTCTGTAGGATATCATTCCCTTAATTCCTAAAACACTTACAATCTCTATCAATTTAACAATTAGACAAGGTCTTAATTTATTATGGAGTTGTTTTAAAAATTTTTATCATTTTCATTCCTTAAGGAGTGGTAACATAAATGAAATTATTTTATATTTCTAGACCTAGAATACTGGTGTGTAAAAATATACCTTTAGGATGGACTGGAGGGTTTCTCTTATAGCTGCCAGATTCTATTTCCTTTTTTATCCTTTTGAGCTCTTCATAATCCTTTTGAAGTTCCTGGTAATGGAAGAAAAAAATATTATCAAAGTTTAGATCAGAGGTAGGTGTATTTAGAAGCAGAAGTGATATTTATCCCAAGTTTTGGAATAAAATGAACCACAATCTTAGTCTTTGAAAAAAAGGAAAATGTTTCACATTTCTTTGGCCTCAAAAATTACTCCTTATTTTTCCACTGAAAGCATGGGATAAGACAGAATGTATCTTGACTGAGATTTAGATGAGCTGTAGGTAAAATAACAGAAAAATGTCCATTGTAAATTTTTATGTCCTATAAAGATACAGTATATCCAAGTAAAGATTTTACTTTTAAAATTTCTTTTATTTATTTATTTTTTAAAAGATTTTATTTATTTATTTGACAGAAAGAGAGATCACAAGTAGGCAGAGAGGCAGGCAGAGAGAGAGAAGGAAGCAGTCTCCCCACCCAGCAGAGAGCCCGATGCGGGGCTAGATCCTAGGACCCTGAGATCATGACCTGAGCCAAAGGCAGACTGTAACCCACTGAGCCACCCAGGTGCCCCTCTAAGTAAAGATTTTAAAGCTGCTACATCCAAAGTCAAAAAACTGGAATTATCCTATTCATATTAAAGTGAATAAGTCAATTACTTTGTATTGGCTTAATTATGTTAATTATGTTAAGGTTGCTACTTTGGGAACTTTGATGGCGTACAGTTTTCCAGAACCTTTTTTTCTCTCCTCTACTTACTTGATAGATCACAAAACTGGCCAGTTTTCTGTTGGGGGAAAAATTGTAATTTGTTCTCTATTTGGAAAACCCACATTTTTACCATCTCTTTAGATGTTACCTCTGAGGTTAGAAACATAAACCTCTTCTCATTTTTCTCTATAGCTTGGAAGATCTCCCTGAATTAACAAGAAAGTGACTTCTGGTATGGCTAAGCCAGAACTAAAAATAAGGGGTGTGTTTCATCATTTCTTCTATTGGGCCCTGAAAGATTGATTGCCTGAAATTTTAGCGGTCTGGAGAGCAAAATAAATACTATCATAGTTTTTGGGATTTATAGCAAACAAGCAGGGTATTTGGGGGGAAATTTCTGAGAACTGACCTTTAGATGATCATAAGTTATACTGTAGTGATTTTTTAAGCAACTTTATTGAGATATAACTCACATAATGAAGAATTCACCGACTTAAACTGTATATATAGTTCAGTGGCTTTTATTTTGTTCACAGAGTTGTGCAACCATTACCACAATCAATTTTAGAACAGTTTCATTGCCCCAAAATGAAATCCAGTATCCAATATCAGTCACTCCTCATTTCTTCCCAAATTTGCCAGCCCCAGGCAACTACTATTCCACTTTATATCTGTACATTTTGGACATTTCATATAAAGAGATCATTGTGTCTAGGTTTCTTTTACTTAGCATAATGCTTACAAGGTTCATCCATGTTTTAGCTTCTATCAATACTTTGTTCCTTTTTATTGCTAATATTATATTGTATGTATATATCATATTTTATTTATCCATTCATCAGTGGATGGATATTTGGGTTATTTCCACTTTGTAACTATTATGAACAATTCTGCTGGAACATTGATGTACAAGTGTTGTGTGGGCATATGTTTTCATTCCTCTTGGATTTGTAACCAAGAGTGGGGTTTCTGGGTCATATCATTGCTCTGTGTTTAACTTTGAGGAACAGCCCCACGTTACATTTCCACCAGTAGTGTATTAGGGTTCTAATTTCTTCACAGTCTCCAGCACTTGGTATTATCTGTCTTTTGATTAAAGACATCCTAGTGGTGTGATGTGGTATCTCATTGTGGTTTTAATTGGTATTTTCCTAATGGCTAATGATTTTGAACATCTTTTCGTGTGCTTAATGGACATTTGTAACTCTTGTTTGGAGACATGTCTATTGCCCATTTAAATTGGTTTATTTGTCGGGGCGCCTGGGTGGCTCAGTGGGTTAAAGCCTCTGCCTTCGGCTCAGGTCATGATCTCAGGGTCCTGGGACCAAGCCCCGCATCAGGCTCTCTGCTCAGCAGGGAGCCTGCTTCCTCCTCT
>NW_019154103.1:31248368-31265402 GCF_002288905.1 Enhydra lutris kenyoni
CTCTCTCTGCCTGCCTCTCTGCCTGCTTGTGATCTCTGTCTGTCAAATAAATAAAATCTTTAAAAAAAAAAAATAAATTGGTTTATTTGTCTTATAATTCTTAATATTATATTTTAGATTTTGTTTATTTGTCAGAGAGCGAAAGTGAGAGAGTGGTAGGCAGAGGGAGAAGCAGGCTCCCCACTGAGTAAGGAGCCCGATGCGGGACTCAATCCCTGGACCCTGGGATTACGACCTGAGCCTGAAGGCAGATACTTAACTGACTGAGCCACCCAGGCGTCCCATGTTTGTCTTTTTACTATTGAGTTGTAAGAATTATATATTCCAGATAAAAGTCTCTTATCAGATAAGTATTTGCAAATATTTTCTCCCATTCTCTGCTTTTTTCATTTTCTTAACAATGACTTTTGAAGTACAGAAGTTTTAAATTTTGATTAAATGCAATTTATGTATTTTAATTTTATTGCTTTTGCTTATGGGTTTTATCTAAGAAACCATTTCCTGAGCCATTGTCACAGAGATTTACTATTGTGTTTTCTTCTGAGAGTTTTAAGGTTTCAATTATAGTTTAGTTATAGATATAGTTAATTTTTTGAGTATGGCCTAAGGAAGGCATCTTGCTTCATTCTTTTGCATGTGGAAACCCAGTTGTCCCAGCACCATCAGTTGAAAGACTTTTACCCTTATAGAAAGTCATAAATAGGAGGATTCACATCTGGACCCTCTCTTCTACTCCATTGATCTCTATGTCTGTCTATGTGCCAGTACCACATTGTCTTGATAATTGTAGCTATTCATTTTGAAATCAAGAAGTCTGAGTCTTCCAGCTTTGTTCTTCTTTTTCAAGAATTTTTTTAAGATTAGCTTCTCAATTTCTGTAAAAAAAAAAAAATCCATATGTTAATATGGATTAAGTTCAGTCTGTAGATCAAATTAGAGAAAATTGCTTTCTTAACAATATTAAGTCTTTTGGATCCATTAACATCAATCTTTCTGTTTATTGAGCTCCTCCTTAATTTCTTTCAACAACACTTTGTAGTTTTAAGAGTACAGGTTTTTAATTTATTTTATAAAATTTTTTCCTAAATATTTTAGTCCTTTTGATGTGGTTGTATCTAGAATTGTTTTTTAATTTCATTTTCAGGTTGATCATTGCTAGTATAGAAATACAATTGATTTTTGTATATTGGTCTTGTACTCTGTAATCTAACTAAGCTCATTTATTAAGGCTAATGCTTCTTTTTTATTGCATTCTTTAGGATTTTATATATACAATCTTATGTCCTCTGCAAATATAGTTTCACTTCTTTCTTTTTCAGTTCCCATGGAGATTTTTTCATTTGTCTCATCGTATTGACTAGAACCTCCTTTACAATGTCCAGTAGAAGTAGAGAGAGTGGATATCCTCATCTTGTTTCTGACATTGGGGTGAAAGCATTCAGTTGTAGTGATTTTTTTTTAACCCTAAAAAGAATAGGCCACCACTTTGCTTTGAAGACAAATTTCCTTTTGATTTAAGATCTTTTTCCCTTCTGTTTACATACACAGATATGTGCTGATTAGAAGGCTCACAGTGCAGTGTGGAGGATAAGACAGTGCCTTACAAAAATGGGGTTTGGGAGTGACCTGAAGAATTCACATGATGCTGTGCTAAAATTGCAAGACTGGGAATTACGGTTACTGGAAACAGTGAAGAAATTTATGGCCCTGAGAATAAAAAGTGATAAAGAATATGCATCTACTTTACAGAACCTTTGTAATCAAGTTGATAAAGAAAGCACTGTTCAAATGAATTATGTCAGCAATGTATCCAAGGTAAGGAGAATAATTTCATTATTTATTGTGTATAGCATCATAATTGTGCTTAGGACAAGTAGATAATACTGTTGAAGGAGCGTACCCAAATTAGCATTCTAAAGCAGTGCTTCTAAAATCTTGCTGATTATCAGAATCTCATGGGGGAAAGTTTCAAAAATTATACATTTTTGTGCCCTACCTCCTGTCTGAGTTAGTAGGTCTGAAATTTTTGAATTTTGAAATTAAAAAAATTAATGTTTAGATTATTGTAATGACTTTGGTTTGAGAGCCATTTTTACTAATTTTGTTTATTACCCTATTTCCTTGAGTCTCTTGAGACCTGCTATTTTCTTTTGACACAAACTTTCATTGTAACCCATCTTCTCTGAATTCTGTGACTCATTAGTGTACTGAATCACATGGAATATTTTAACAAATAATGTTCTTTGCTATCATTCATTTTACTAAAATAATAATATACTGATGAGTTAATCACACAAAAAAATTCTTTGAATAAACAGTATGTTTTTTTAACTGTAAGCTTAAAAAAATAAAAAATTTAAAATTAAGTGCCATAAAAATAATTGTTAATTGCTCTTTGATGGCATTAAACATGAAATATTACATACCTTAATAGTTCTTGGATTTCTGCTCTATTTGTTCCCATTGTCTTACTTAAATATCACATTTCATTGTACTTATTCAAAGTTAAGGGAACTCTTCCTTGTTTTACTATGGAAAGTGAAAAAAATTGGTGTGTTTCTTTTACAAACATGTCTTATAAATGATTTGAGTAAATTGTAGAGGAAACTGTTTCCTATGGAACATGTGTGTGGTGTGTATGATCAGGTAAGGATCTGTGATTTCATTGAGAACTCCTTAATGTTAATATCTTTAACTTCCTTTCCTAGGCCACTCACATTCTCCAAAAAGAAATTCTTTAGTCTCTTGTCTGAAGATGGGGGTCACTAGACATAGCAAATAAAAATATAGGACATCAGTTAAATTTTGCATGCAATATTTGGGACACCATACCCGAAGAATTATTTATTGTTTATCTGAAATTCAGATTTATCTTGTTCTGTGTTTGGTTTGACTACACTGTTATGTTACAAGACCTGATAGGGAAAGTAGGTTGAGTGTACTAAGAGTTATACTTTAGTTAATCCTTCTGTTTTTGGTAAGCAGCCTGATGTCTCTTAGTCCAAAGTCCCAGTTTCTTCTGAACTGGGGGAAGAACAGTTGTGTTTATGTGGGCTGAGCAATAGAAATGAGAGTTCTGTCTGCTCCTTATATAGACTTTGAATCAATTCCTCTGTTTCAGTAATGTCTCCTCTTCTTTCATATGGTTTTCTCCAGTTTCTGAGTTTTACAGGAGTGATAGGTCTGACCCTGTAAATTGGCCTTTTCTTTTTTTTTAAATTGAGAAATAATTGACATACATGCATCACTGTATATAAGTTTAAGGTATGCAGTGTGATGGTTTGTAAGGACCTATTCAGCCAGAGCTGCCCCACCCTGGCTGAACTGCCATTTTGTTGTAAAATTTAATTGACTTTGCCCCTCCACCCCAAGGGGAACTTATTTAAAAGCAAGTCCGGGAAACCAGTCCCAGGTAACAAAGTCCAAATACAAGGGTGGGTCAGGCCTTGTGGAGGTATTCAATCAATGGGGGCGCATACTGTCTCCTAGCTACCAAGGAGTATGGGCCCCGCCCTTTGGGCACCTTTTGGGCGCCACTTCTGAACTAGGTGATAGGCTGGTTCAAATGTCTACTAGGGTAAATTGTAATTCAGTTGGTCCCCTAGCATCACTGTGGAGTTATATATATATATATATATATATATATATATATATGTATATATATATATATAAATAAAACACTGTGTGTGTTATAATCTCATTGGCCACCTGTGTGGGGCCAGGCCCAACCACATGGCCTTGCTCTATAAAAGTTAGTCTGGAAAACAGGGAGGGGTCGTCCTCTCTGTAGGGGCGGCCCCGACCGATCTGTTTGACGGTCGGTCTGATTCCTGATGCTTGGTGAGAAATAAAGCTTTCCTTGACCTTTGCTTTGTATCAGTCTTGCTCCTTTAATCACGGACCCATTATTGGGGTGCCCAATTTTTGGGGGACCCAACAGTTTGATTCACACATATTATGAAATGATTACTATAATAGGTATAGTTATCATCCATCATCTCATGTAGATACAATAAAAAGAAAAGAAAAAAATCCTTTTTGTGATGAGAACTCTTAGGATTTCCCTCTTAACTTTTATGTGTATCATACAGCGATGTTAATTATAGCCATCATGTTGTACGTTACACATCTGGTACTTACTGATCTTTTAAGTAGAAATTTGTACCTTTTGATTACCATCTTCCCCTACATGGCCTTTTTTTCTTGACTTACCCTTTGCAGAACATTTATTGTGGAGGCCGAGAAAAACTAAGGCCATCCCACCTCAGGTTTAGCTTTAGCATAAGTACAGCCATCTCAGACCCCTGTGTCCAAGGGCTGAGCTTTCCCCTACTTTACTTTAGTTTCACGAAGCCCCACCCTACTTTAGTTCTAAAGACCCCCACCCTACTTTAGTTCTAAGGACCCCCACCCTACTCTAGGAAGCCTCACCATACTTTAGTTGCAGAGACCCCCACCCTGATTTAGTAACAGGAACCCATAAATACCCCTGCCTTAACTAAGCTCGGGGTCCAAGTCCCTACTCCACTGCATCGAGTATACTTGGGCCCAAGCAAAAGCATGTCACCTTGGGGTCCAAGTCCCTACTCCGCTGTGTTGGGTATACTTGGGTCCAAGCTTAAGCTTGTCGAATAAACCCTTGTGTGATTGCATTGGTGTTGGCTCCTTGGTGGTCTCTCGGACGCGAAAACTCGGGCACAACATTAGGTTTCAACAGTTCTTGAGATGCTAATAAGTTACCATTTACCTACTTTTAATTGTCTTAAGTTTTGTTGACATGTCTTATCTGTGGTTGTCCCCTTTTCTATTTTCTTTGTTATTGTGAATTTATACTTTAACTACATTATATTTTAGTGGTATTTTGGAAAGAAGTGGAGGAATAGCCAGGTGTTCTATTTACCACGTTTAATTGGAATTACACTCTTTAGAAAAGTAAGATAATGAAAGTAACAAGAAATAGGACTAGTAGGTATAGAATATTGAAGATTTATGAGGTCAGGTCAGTGGAGGAATCATCAGTGTAGACACTGAAATGTCAAGTATTTTGGTGAAGGATAGGTGGAGACAAATGCTAAAATAATTAAGGAAGTCAGGAGAGTTTTGGATTGCAAAGAGGGCTAGGGAAAGTGATAAAGTTTGGGAGGGATAGTTTAAGGGGGCAGGATTGCCTTTCAAAGAGGAAGTGTTGAGAGGTGAGTGAACAATGGTTGGAAACCCAAAGAAAAACAAGGAATGTGTCAGCCTTTCCTCTTAATGCTGAAAAGTCGTCATTTATTCTACTTAAAAAAAGTTTAGTATATCAGTTTTTTTCTTTAGGGTGTTGTGTTTTTGGTGTTGCATCTAAAAAAAAAAAACCCCACAGTTGCCTGACCTAAATTTGCAGAGTTTCTCCTATGTTTGCATCTGGAAGTTTTATAGTTCCACTTTACATTTAGGCTTATGATCCATTTTTAGTTAATTTTTTTATAACGGGCAAGGTATGATTAAAGTTTGTTTTTGCAAACAGATATCCACTTGTTCTAGCAGCATTTGTTGAAAAGATTAAACTTTCTTCTTTGCCTCTTTGTCGAAAATCAATTGACTATAATTTGTAAGCCTATCTCTACATACTTTATAATGTCCTTGTGTTTTTGTCTACCCTGACACCGATAACTTTTTATTTTTATTGTTTTATAGTAAGCACAGAGTCAGT
This sequence comes from Enhydra lutris kenyoni, assembly GCF_002288905.1. Taxonomy (NCBI): domain Eukaryota; kingdom Metazoa; phylum Chordata; class Mammalia; order Carnivora; family Mustelidae; genus Enhydra; species Enhydra lutris. The sequence continues at coordinate 31,254,061 of NW_019154103.1, forward strand.
AGTGTAATTTTTCTGTTCTTTTTTTTTTTCCTTCTTTCAAAACACTTTTGGCTATTTTAGTTCCTTTGCACTTCCATATGAATTTTATATATTCATTTATTTTAAAATATTTTATTTATTCATGAGAGAGAGAGCAGCAGAGGGAGAGAGAGAGAGGAGAGGCAGAGGGAGAAGCAGATCCCCGAGGATCAAGGAGCCCAATTTGTGACTTGATCCCAGGACCCTGGGATCATGACCTGAGCAGAAGGCAGACACTTAACTGACTGAGCCATCCAGGCGCCCTCATGTGAATTTTAGAATTAGCTTGTTAATTCCTGTTTTAAAAAGGCTACTGGATTGTAATTGGAATGTACTGACTATATAGATAAATTTGGGGAAAATGTATATCTTAACAGTATTGGGTCTTCCAGTCTGTAAATATGGTATGTATTTTCTTTAATTTTTCTGAATAGTCTTACAAGTTTTCAGTATACAGTTCTTTCAGATTTATGTACATTATATATTTTTTGATACTCTTCTGAATAGTATTTTTTTAAAAGGTTTTATTTATTTATTTGACAAAGAGAGATCACAAGTAGGCAGAGAGGCAGGGAGAGAGAGAGGGGGAAGCAGGCTTCCTGCTGAGCAGAAAGCCCGATGCCAGGCTCGATCCCAGGACCCTGAGATCATGACCTGAGCCAAAGGCAGAGGCTTAACCCACTGAGCCACCCAGGTGCCCCTAAATAGTATTTTTAAAAAATTTTAGTTTCTCACTATTCATTTTTATTATGTATACTAATCTCGTAAACTAAACTTTGTGAAACTCGCTTATTTGTAGCTTTTTTGTAGATTCCCTTGGATTTTCTACATGGGTGATTTTGTCTTCTGCGAACAAAGACAATTCCTTTTTCTTTTCCATTTGGATGTCTTTTATTTGCTTTTCTTTCATTTTTGTACTGGTTAGAACCTCTAGCACAAACCCTGGATGGACGTATAGACAATAGATATCCATGTCTTGTTGCTAATATTAGGGGAAACACATTTAGTCTTTCACCATTAAGTATGCTGTTAGCTGTAAGTTTTTTGTAGATATCTTTTATAAACTTGTGGAAGCTTCTATTCTTATTTAGCTGAGAGTTTTTTTCATTTACTGATGTTGGGTTTTGTCAAGTGGTTTATCTTTTTCTGCTTAGATAATTGTATTGTTTTTTTCTTTTCAGTTTGATAATATATTGAAATATGTTCATTGATTTTTAGATATTTCAAATGTTAAAACAATCTTGTATTCCTGGATTAAACCCCACCTAGTTTTATATATTGCCCATTAAAAAAAAAAATCTTTGGATTCAGTTTGCTAAAAAAATTTTTTAAAAAAATTCTCGTCTTAGTTTTACTGAGGTATATTGGTCTGCAGTTGTCTTTTCTTGTAATGTTGTACCAAAACCCTGTTTTGGTATCAGGGTGATGCTGGCCTCATAGGACAAGTCGGGAAGTATTTTCTCTTTAGTTTTCTGGCAATATTTGTGTAGAATTCGTTTTGTTTCTTACTTAGATGTTTGATAGAATTCACCAATGAAATCATCAGGGCCTAAAGTTTACTTTGAGACAAGATTTTTAATTATACATTTAATGTGTAATATAGTGGGCGGTTCAGGTAGTCTTTTTCTTCCTGAGTGAACTTTGGTATGTTGTGCTTTTCAAGGAATTTGTTCACTTTTGTCTACGATATCAAATTTTTTGTTGTTTATTATTTTGCATTATTGTCCTTTGAATACATTTTTCATTCCTGATACTGGCGGTTTTTGTCATCTGTCTTTTTTTCCTCATCAGACACACTAGAGGTTTATCAACTTTACTGATATTATCTGAGAATTACCCTTCGATTTCATTGACTTTCTATTTTCTGTCGCATTGATTTCTCCTATGAAGTCTATTAATTTTTTCCCCCTTAACTGGGGTTTTATTTCCCCTTATTTGCCCTGATTTAATAAGTAGAAACAGATTATTGATTTAAGATCTATCTTCTTTTGTAATATAAGCTTATAGTTTTCTTAATTTTCTCTGAGTACGGTTTTAGCTGAATCCTAGAACTTTTTATATGCTATATATTTTCATTTTCTTTCAGCTCAGGATATGTTTTAACTTTTTTTTTTTTTAATTTCTTTTTGACCCATGTATTCTTTCAAAGTCTCATTCTTAATTTCCAAATATTTGGGGCATTTTTTTCCCCAGAGACATTTCTGCTGTTGATTTTGAACTTAGTTCCATTGTTTTACAAGAGCCTATTTTGTACTGTTAAATTTATGAATACTTGTTTCATGGCCCAAAATATGGTTTGTAACTGTTTCATGTACACTTGATATCCTGTTGTTGTTGGGTGAAGTGTTCTATAAGTGACAGGTCAAGATGGTTGATAGTGGTGTTCAAGTCTTTTATTTCTTTACTCATTTTTGTCTACCTATTCTCTCAATTATTGAAAGATGAGTATTGAAATCTCATTATAATTGTGAATTTGTCTATTTCTCTTTGCAGTTTCATTAGTTTTTACTTCATGTATTGTGAATTTCTGCTATTAGGTACATAAATGCTTAGAATTGTTATGGGTTTTTTTTTGACTAATTAACTTGTGTATTAGGTGACTGATTTTTGAAGATTTTAAAATTCTTATGAATTGACTCATTTTTCATTTATGACATTACCTTCTTTATCCCTCATACAATTATTTACTATGAAATCTACTCTGCTATTAGTAGGACCACTTCAGTTTTCTTTTGGTTAATGTTAGCATATTATGTGTTTTTCATCCTGTTTGCTTGTTATATTTAAAGTGGGTTTCTTGTAGGTAGTGTGTGGTTGGGTCTTGCTTGTTTCCTAATATGACATCACTGCCATTTAATTGGTGTGTTTAGACTGTTTCCATTTAATATGATTTTTTATATGGTCAGGTTTTAATCTATCAGTTTGCTGTTTGTTTTCTCTTTGTTCAGTCTGCTTTTTCTGTGTTCTTATTTTCCTTTTTTCTCTTATTTTGGATTGAGGTTTTTTTATGATTCTGTTTCTACCTACATTGCTGGGTTATCACCTATAATTGTTTATTGTGTTATTTTAGTGGTTGCTTTAGGGTTCATAGGATACATCTTTAACTTACTATACAATTATATTTTAGTCATATATAGAACCTCATCTGTGATAATATACTTGTAATGGTATACTTTCATTTCATCTGCCTATACCTTATGCTATTATTGTTATGCTTTTTAATTCTACTTGTGTTATAAATCCCACAATATATTATTATTATATTGCTGTGAATTGTTGATTATCTTTTGAATAATTTAAATAATAATAACATAAGTCTTTATATTTACCCATTGAGCTACAACTCACAGTACTCTTCATTTCTTTGTAGATCCAGGTTTCTATCTGGCATTATTTTTTTTTTTTCCTGTTTGGACTTCCCTTAACATTTCTTATATTAGAAGTCTGCTGGTAATTTATTTTTTCTGGTTTTGTAAATGTGAAAATGTCTTTAGGTTGTGTTTGTTTTTGAAAAATATTTTTGCTATATACAAATTTCTAGTTGGTGCTTTTTTCTTTTAATATTTCAAAGATGTTTTATTGTTATCTACTTTGTTTCTGATAAAATAACTGTGCCTAATATTTTTTCCTCTGGCTTGCTTAAGATTTTTTTCTTTATCACTGATTTAAAACAATCTGTTTTATGCCTCTGTGTAATTTTCTTTGTATTTCTTGTGCTGGGGGTTTGTTGACCTTCTTTTATCTGTGGACATATAGATATTCTCATCAACTTTAAAAAAATATCAGCCATTATTTTTTCAAAAAATATTTTAGTCCTTCCTGTTTTCTCTCCTTTGGGGACTCCAATTATATACATATTGACTGAAGTTAAACTACATTTTACTGATGCTCTATTTTTCTGTCTTCTCTGTGTTTCATTGTGGTCACTTTCTATTGTTGTGTCTTCCATTTCATTAATTGTATTTTATGTAATGTCTAATCTGTCATTAATTTTATTTAGTCTGTTTTTCATGTCAGACTTCTTTCCTTCTGGTACCCTTTCATAACCCTATCAATGAATTTAATTCTCACTCTCTCCCTGACCTCTCTTTTTCCAGCAATGTCACTTCATCCCTCCTTCCTCTTCTTCCTTTGGCAATACTACTTACTCTCTTGCCACAATTTAAGTTTAAATATGTCTTTGTGGGGCACCTGGGTGGTTCACTTGGTTAAGCGACTGACTCTTGGTTTCGGCTCAGGTCATGATCTCAGGGGTTGTGAGATCCACCCTGTGTTAGGTTCTCCACTCAACAGGGAGTCTGCTTGAAGATTCTCACCCTCTCCCCCTACTCACAGGTGTGTGTGTACTCTCTCTCTTTCTCATAAATAAATAAATCTTTTACAAATATGCCTGTTTGTTCTTATTCCTTTATCTTCTCATACCTGTCGAAACCCAACTCTTCCTTCTGCCCCACACCTGTGCTTTAGGGTAGAGAATTGGAGAGAAGGAATGAGAAACAGAGTAGCTGAGCCATTTCTGTGTTGAAAATGAACAAGTCATAAATAAATGAATTATTTTTAATAGTTCAATTTGAATCTTTTTTTGTATCTTCTATGTATCTACTTAATATTCTTTCCTTGAATGCCTTAAAATGTAGTTAAAGTAACTGTTTTATTCTTCTTGGCTTTTATAATCTTTCTTACTTCTAGGTCAATTTTGATTGACTGATTTTTTTCTCCTCATTTTTCTCTTGCATCTTTATGCTTGGTAATCTCTGATTTGATGCCAGGCATTGTGGGTTTTACTTTTTTAAGTTCTGAATATTTTCATAGTTTAAAAAATATTCTTGAGCTTAGTTTTGGGATTGGTGACAGTTAGTTACTTGGAGATAGTTTGATCTTTTTGGCTTTTACTTTTAACTGACTGAGCCACCCAGGCACCCCTGGCTCTTACTTTTACATTTGTTAAGTACTTGTAGTCTAGGGTGAGTTTATCTCCTCTACTGAGGCAGCATCATTCTCAGTACTTAAACGATGCTCCTGATATGAGGTTTTACATTGTGGTTATTGGGACCTGGCACAGTTCCATGGTCTTGTGTGAGCTGTAGACTGTGTTCCCTTATAATTACTGTGAGTGGGTTATTCCCTTGGTATAGGTTAATTTCCTCACACCCTTGGGCTGATCAGTACTTAGCTAAATGATCAAGGGGAATCTTTGCAGATCTTCTGAGTTTTACTGCTGCTCTCTCCTCTGAACTACTCTGTTCTTGTCCCTTCTCCAGGACAAGATTGTCCCTGGAGAGGGGACAATGTGACTATCTTATTGCTCTGTGCTTTGAACTCAGTCTCTTTAACTTGCAGGTATTACTGAATTTTGTGCGGCTCTTCCTTTTCGGATTTTTTTCTCTATTCAGTGAGCTGAGATAACCTTAGGGCTCAGTTTGATCTGTAGTCTCTCTCAGGGTTTACTGTCCTTCATTGCCTGATGTCCAGTGGTTTGTATGCTGTTGTTTCATATATTTTGTTCACTTTTTGGTAGTTTTATGCAGCTGGATAAAGAAATGCCTGTTTCACTATCTTGAGTGGAATCAGAAGTCTTGTAGCTAGTAGCTTTTATCTCTTTATTTAAAAAAATTAAGATGTACACCTGAGTTTCAAGAGTAAAATAAAGATATCCCTGTACCCTCTACTCTATTCATTGTTAACATTTTGTTTTATATACTCTATAGTTTGCTTTCTCTCTCAATATAATTATATATTACTTTTTTTTCCTGAACAATTTGTGAGTTAGTGGAAGACATCATGTCCTTTCATTCTTAAATATTTATTTAAGTATTTTTTAAGAACATACGTGCAATATAATCAAATTTGGGAAATTTAGCATTATTACCATGCTATTATCAAAAATATGTTCCATATTCGACTTTTGTCATTTGTCCCAATAATGAGCTTTTTTGGCATTTTTTCTTTTTTGCCCTGATTCAAGATCTAATCCAGATTCATTCATTTTGTTTAGTTGTTTTGTCTCTTAGGTTCCATTAATCTAGAACATGAGTGTAAGAAATCATACTTTGTGCTTTGGTAACTTCTTTCTTCTTCTTCTTCTTCCTTTTTCTTTTTTAACTGAAAGTTATTTTGAAGTATGTACATTCTGTCTTTAATCCTGAGGGCATGGTTTTTATATGCTTTTATTTTTCCCTTTTTGTTGTTTGTATTGCTTTTGGTGAAATATTGGGAGATAGAAGCTTTGGTAGCCATCTTTGCTTTCAATTACCTAGACTGTTTCCCTATCATTCTTTGAACACTTCTTTACTTCCTGGCATATTAAGATATCCCAGGCTCATCTTGAATTTTCCTTTCCCAGTTCTGAAATAAACCCTTTCTCTGAGGAATCCTGGTTCCTTCTAGTAGAGAGAATATTTAGATATTCAACCAAGTTACTGTGTATGGAATTTTGTGTCTCACGGTATTTTGCAATCACAAATAATGATGCAACAAATAACTTTGTTACAGATGTATTTTTGTATATTATAAATATCTTCAGGGTAAATTCCTGGAAATGAGATTTCTAGGTCAAAGTATAAATGTGCATGTCGTTTTGTTATGTATTGCCATTGTAATTATGAATTTATTTTATAGATCTTGTACAGTTTTGTATACCCACTATATCTAAGAGTGCCATTTCTACTTAATCTGGGCAACAGAGTACATTGTCAGACTTTTGAAATTTTGTTAGTCTGGTATGTAAAAAATGATTTCTAGTATAATTTTAATTTATACTTCTCTAATTATGAGTGAAAATAAACATCTTTTCATATGTTTAACAGCTATTTTATTTTGAGAAGTTGTAAGGTGAATTTTCTTTGTATTTTTTTATTCATTTAAAATTACACCTGTCAGAAATAAAAGATATTACGATGGTAAAAGAAGAAGTAAAATTGTCTCCATTTGCATATGTTACAATCTTATATATAGACATCCCTAAAGACTTCACCAAAAAACTGTTAGGACTAATAAATTCAGTAAAGTTACAGGATACAAAAAACAGTTGTTATTATATACTAATAATGAACTATCTGAAAAAGAAATAAAAGCAACATCCCAATTTATAATAGCGTCAAAAAAATTCTTAGGAATAATTTCACCAAGGAGGTGAAAGATCTATACACTGAAAAGTTATAAGACATTGGTGAAAGAAATTGAAGAAGACACAAATAAATGGAAAGATATTCTGTGGTAATGGATTGGAAGAATTAATATTGTTAAAATGTTCTTATTCCCCAAGGCCATCTATAGAATCAATGCTGTCCCTATCAAAATTCCAATGGTATTTTCCACACAAATAGAGAAAACAATCCTAAATTTGAATGGAACCACAAAGGCCCTGAGTAGCCAAAGTTATCTTGAATAAGAACCAAGCTGAATGTATCAAATTACTGATTTCAAACTTATTATAAACATTTAACAATCAGAACAGTATGATATAGCTTAAAAACAGACATGTAGACAAATAAAAAGAATTGAGAGCTTGGAAATAAGTCCATGCTGTATATAGTCAACTAATATTTGACAAGAGAGCCAAGAGTAATAGTCTCTTTAATAAATAGTGTTGGGAAACGATATTCATATACAAGAGAATGAAATTGAACCTCTCTCCAAAAGTGCAGGCAGCAAAAGCAAAAATAAAAAGATTCTGCACAGCAGGAAACATTCAGCAAAATGAATAGATAATCTTAGGAATGGGAGAAAATATTTGCCAAATATCTATCTGATAAGGAGCTAATATTCAAAATATTGGGAACTCCTACAACTCAATAGCAAACAAAAACAAAAACAGAAACCACAAAAAAAAATGGTGGAGAATTTGAGTACAGTTTTTCAAGGAACACATAACAAATGGCCAACAGATGCATGAAAAAATAATATCACTAATCATCAAAGGAATGCAAGTCAAAACCACAATGAGATGTTACCTCATAATTATTAGAATGGCTGTTATCAAAGAGAGAAAAGATAACAAGTGTTGGCAAAGCTGTGGAGAAGAGAGAGTTCTTGTATACTGTTGCTGAAAATGAACATTGGTACAGCTACTTTGAAAAACAGTATGGAGATTCCTCCAAAAATTAAAAATAGAACTACCATATGATCCAGCAATCCCACTTCTGGATATATATCTGAAGGAAATGAAATCATTATCGTGAAGAGATACTTGCACTGTTGTGTTCATTGCAGTATTATTTATAATAGTCAAGATATGAAAATAATCTAAACATCCATCAATGGATGAATGGATAAAGAAAATGTGGTTTATATACAGAGTGGAATATTTTTCAGTCACGAAAAGAAGAAAATCCTTCCTTTTGTGACAACAGGGTGGACTTGAGGGCATTATGATAAATAAGTCAACTCATAGAACTAGAGATTGGAATGGTGATTGTCAGAAAATAGGAGGTGGTAGAGGCAGGAGAGAAATGAGATGTTGATCAACAGGGACAAACTTCCAGCTATAAGATGAATAATCTCTGGGGATGTAATATACAGCATGTGACTATATTTCACAGTACAGTATTATATACTTGAAAGTTGTTAAGGGAATAGATCTTAAAAGTGTATCACCACAAGATAAAAAGGACAATCATGTGAGGGGATGGAGGTATTAACTGACTTTACTGTAATAATCACTTTGCAATATATACATGTATCAAATCATTATGTTGTACACTTTAAACTTGCATATGTTTTGTTATTAATATCTCAATAAAGCTGAACAAAAATGAGTAAATATACAATTACATCTGTCAGAATACAGTCAGCTTTCTTCTGAAATAGTGTAGTGATACAGATAATTCTCAGCACAACTTATTGAAGAGAAATATTGGTTTACCTTTTGAACACAAAGTGGACTGAATATTGGCTATATTCCATATACTACATGGGAATTAAAAGTAATGGAAACTGCTTTTTGATGAACCAGCTTTATTATTTAGTAGTCACATAATAAGTATATATTGTAACTAGAAATATGTATAACTAGATTTTCAACTGTATGTATTTTAAGACAGTAATTCTTAAGTCTGACTGTGGAGTCAATTCTGCTATAAAGCCTGCTTTAAAAACATGAATTTGTTCCAGTGCAATGATATATTGGGGAACAATTTGAACATAATCTGATTTTGTATTTGTTCATGCACAAATCTGGAAGAAGTGCTAGGTGAATGCCAAAGACTACCTAGATGAATTGAGCTGCTTAGGAATGCATAAAACTTACACAGGCACACACTTTCATCATTTATTGGCTACCTCTGTTCATCTGTTGGGTTATGAGCCACACCCATCCTGTGGTCTTGCAACTTTCTGTCCAAATTTAGATAACTCTTTCTACTACTTTACAAAAACTCAGAAGTTGCAACCCGTCTGACACCTACTTTTGATAAACAAACCTCAGGTCTTTTCGAGATAAAGTGCCATGTCTTTTTTAGTACTTATGTGTTCTTAACCACTTCATCTATGTAAAACCCTGCAAAGATTTTCTTAGTTTCTGTCTTTTTAAAAAAATGTGTCCCTGATAAATTTTTTGACTGTTGTAATCTAACACTTTTTTTTTTTAAATAAGCTCTGTGATTTTCAGTGTGATTTTGCATAACACAGTGATTATTAAGGACACAAATGTTTTGTACATTAGAGCTTTAAAATACTGATGCCAGCACCCCATTCAGAAACCTATTGGGTCAGAATCACTGGTCATGGGATTCAAGATTTGGTATTTTAAAAAGGCTGCCAGGTGATTCTTATTGCAGGCAGAATTGGGAACCACTAGCCTGGGTAAACCAAGAAGCTTTGAAGGAAACTCAAGGACAGACTCTTTTGAATAGCTAGTACTTTGCACTTGAAATTCAGTCTTTGAAATCCTCAGTTTTAGGGAAATTTAATGACTTGTCTTCTAGATTTCCGTATCTCATAAAGACTCAGAAATTCCAAAAACATTCTTATGAATTCAAACTCTGAATAAAAACTGTTTGTTCAGAGAACCATTTATTTTGAATTATTGTGTGACACAGAAACTATACATTCTTCTTGGAATTTTGTTGTTGTGTTTAAAAAATATTCAAGCAGGAAAGAAAGCAAGTAGTTGGAAGATACAGTCTGTACAGAGAAAACCTATTTTTTTTTAAAAGATTTTATTTATTTATTTGGCAGAGAGAGATCACAAGTAGGCAGAGAGGCAGGCAGAGAGAGGGGGGGAAGCAGCTCCCCACTGAGCAGGGAACCCGATGTGGGGCTTGATCCCAGGACCCTGAGATCATGACCCGAGCCGAAGGCAAAGGCTTAACCCACTGAGCCACCCAGGCGCCCCAGAGAAAACCTATTTATAACAACTATTATTTAGGTATTTTTCAGGTTTGAGTCGTTTTGTTGATTATTTTCAGTGCTTTACTGTAATTATAGCTGCAGTAGTTGTGTGTTCTTTGACTCATTGTCCAGGATAAATACCTTTTGGTATAATGAACTCAGAACTTTAAATTACTACCTGTTTATGGAATACTGATTTACCTCACCACACATCTGCTAGTTCAGAGGTGGAAGCATGATTTGCTTTTCTAAAAGATATAATTTTTCCCTGTATATAGTTTTCATTTTCCAGAATTTGAGTGTAGTGTTTACTTTTTTTTAATATTGGGTATTCATCCAATAACTTGTACTATTTACCTCTATTGGTTTCCTAAGAGTGAAATAGGCATTTTAGGATTCATGTTTAATTATTTTGGAAATCTGTGATGCTCTGTAGTGTATGCAGTGCAGTGTATGGTCTCTTTTTTTTAGGGCGTGGAATGATAGGGGAGCATAAAAGTTCTATAAATGAAATCATTATTCCTTTTTCACTGTGAAATAAGAGATGCATTTATTTCTAGGAATTACTTTTGGTCATAAAACAACAACATAAAATCACATTTAGGGATGTGGAAAATCTTTTGAAAAATACATTTCAGGTAGAAACAGTATTTTATAATGTAATATTTTTTTTATTAACATATAATGTATTATTAGCCCCAGGGGTACAGGTCTTTAAATCACCAGGTTTACACACTTCACAGCACTCACCATAGCACATACCCTCCCCAATGTCCATAACCCCACCACCTTCTCCCTACCCCCTTCCCCCCCAGCAACCCTCAGTTTGTTTGTGAGATTAAGAGTCTCTTATGGTTTGTCTCCCTCCCGATCCCCTCTTGTTTCATTTATTCTTTTCCTACCCCTCAAACCCCCCACATTGCATCTCCTCATATCAGGGAGATCATATGATAGTTGTCTTTCTCCGATTGACTTATTTCGCTCAGCATAATACC
>NW_019154103.1:31265502-31270942 GCF_002288905.1 Enhydra lutris kenyoni
TATGATCTCCCTGATATGAGGAGATCATATGATAGTTGTCTTTCTCCGATTGACTTATTTCGCTCAGCATAATACCCTCTAGTTCCATCCACATTGTCGCAAATGGCAAGATTTCATTTCTTTTGATGGCTGCATAGTACTCCATTGTATATAGATACCACATTTTCTTTATCCATTCATCTGTTGATGGACATCTAGGTTCTTTCCATAGTTTGGCTATTGTGGACTTATAATGCAATATTAATATTCAGTTTACAACTCAGGATTCTGAAAGATGTTCTAAACTTAAAAGTCTCAAATCAGTGGGGGCGCCTGGATGGCTCAGTGGGTTAAGCCTCTGCCTTCGGCCCAGGTCATGATCTCGGGGTCCTGAGATCGAGCCCCACATCAGGCTCTCTGCTTGGCAGGGAGCCTGCTTCTCCCTCTCTCTCTGCCTGCCTCTCTGCCTACTTGTGATCTCTCTCTGTCAAATAAATAAATAAAATCTTTAAAAAAACAAAAAGTCTCAAATCAGTAATTTTGTTTCCTTGGGGATAGGGAAATGTGTATGATATGTATTTTTCTCTTAAATTGGTGCTCTTTCTTTCTTTCTTTCACCAGCATATAGTGGTACTATTTCTAATTATGCAGTGTGGCGCTGGTTTTGATTAGAAAGAAGATGCTGATTTATTTCTTAATTGTTCTGCTTAGGGAAGTTTGAAGTCTAGGTCATTATTCTAGTTAGAAACCGAAATATAGTGCGAGGCTACTTTTATTTTTACTTTCATATCAAGAATGACTCACTAATCCTGGCCTAGAAGGACTTACTCACTTTAGATATTACTCATGCTGCAAAATAAGTAGCCTAAAGGAGTAGATAGATTTTCCACAAGGAAAATCTTATCTGTCTATCTGTCTATTTATTTTTAAAGATTTTATTTATTTATTTGACAGAGAGATCACAAGGAGGCAGAGAGGCAGACAGCCGAGAGTGGGGGAGCAGGCTCCCTGCTGAACGGAGAGCCCGATGTAGGGCTCGATCCCAGGACCCTGAGACCATGACCTGAGCCAAAGGCAGAGGCTTAACTCACTGAGCCACCCAGGCACCCAGGAAAATCTAATTTAATGATAAAGTACTAAATAGGGATTAATTAAAGATTACTGTATAATTTGTAACCAGTTTATAAAGTACTCTCATTAGTTTAGCTTAATAGTTATTCTTGAGATGCATGTATTTTGGGTGTATAGGAAAAGATGAAAATAATGTTTTGTTTTTTTTTTTTTAAAGATTTTATTTATTTATTTGACAGAGAGAGATCACAAGTAGACGGAGAAGCAGGCAGAGAGAGAGAGAGGAGGAAGCAGGCTTCTTGCTGAGCAGAGAGCCCGATGTGGGACTCGATCCCAGGACCCTGAGATCATGACCTGAGCCGAAGGCAGCGGCTCAACCCACTGAGCCACCCAGGCGCCCCGAAAATAATGTTTTGATGCAGGTGTCTTTAGGATCCCATACTTCTGTATCCTCCAGCATCGTAGGTAGCACAGTAAGAGATAGGCTTATATGACCTTGGCAGATTATTTAATTTCTCTCTCACCATTTATAAGATGAAGATATTGCCTCAGAGTGTTGATATGAGGGGTATGTGAAAGAAAGCCTGTGAACGTAGAGGAAGCAGATATTAAAGAGAAGGAGCAGAGGGTCATCTAGACAAGCAGGGTTAGACTCAATAGGGGTGACAGTGGGGAGAAACAATGGAGACCATCAACTCCTCCTCTTGGTTCTGTGTTACACAGTATGTGAGAGAAGAACACATCATTTATTGGACAGAGCTTTAGAAAAAGAGAGGGTCCTAAGTATATAGGCTGGTTTATAACTTCTGGGAGCAAATGCTGAGTTTCAAATTTTTCCCCAGAGGTTTATGTGGGGATTGGGGGTTAAAAAAATTCGATTGAGCAGTAACTGGAAGGATTGGTTGGATTTGGGGAGAAAAGGGAAGTCTGCTTTTAAAGAAATGTTAAGCTGAAAGAGGCAATCAAGGAGATTTGGGGAATATAGGAAGTAGAGAATAATGAAACAACTGCCTTAGAACATGGATGGAAGTGAGAATGGGATGCAACATGGTGGAGAACAAATAGGCTTATCACACTGAAGCTGGAGGGGAGTAGGTTAACATCTCCAGAAGCCTTAGGGTAATTTATTATTTTCTTTAAAACACCCAAATCGGTTAGCCCATCATTAACAAAAATCTGCTAGAACTGGGTCAACAAAGTAATCTTCTGTGGACATGATTTATAAAACTCAAGTTGCTTATGAGGATGACAGTATAGAGGGAAGTAGCTAAGTAGTGAAAAATCGCAGGGTGCGAGAGCTGGAGGAGACTGCAGGGTCTTTAACTCAGCAACTAACTTTTGGTAGGAGAAATTGCCAAGGTGATATGATATACTTCAGAAGGGCAAAGGTAACTCTGGCCTGTTCCCTTTCTGGATATTGTTCTTCCTTAGAAGAACAAGAATTGGGGCTTTGTAAGGCCAAGAGCAAAAGCAAATGAGGGACATTGAATCCAGAAAAGCTGGAAGAAAAAGTAGCAGGAAAGAAAAGGTAATGTAGTTTCCTTCTGGGTCTGATCTGTGTTTAGATATCTAGATTTACTCTTTGTAATAGCAATAGTAATATTTTGGTATCCATGTGATTTCTGGAAATGGCTATTTTCTGAGACTGGGCGATGAGTGAGCTAATGTGGCTCAGTATATATGGTACCAGTCTTTGCAACCCAACTATTGACTTCAATTAATTGATTATTTTGATTTTATTTTATCTTAAATATATTTATTTAATTTTTTTTGGTTACCTAGTATTTTTATTGAGTATTTGTTTTGGTTATTGCATTAGTGTTTGATAATCTAAGAATTTGTACTACTTGAAATAACAAGGGCTTAAAAGTTTCAACCCTTCCATTTTAGAAAGACCAATTAAATAGAGAGGCTGAAATTCCCCCAACATTGAAGGACTTAATGCAGATGATCCATTCCCTCCGTGAGTCATCAAATTACTTCAGTTCTTTGGTTCTTTAAAAACTCCCACCAGATGAAAATATACCTGCAGTTCTATATACCACAACATATACTATGCAGGGAAGGAGACTAGTGTATTCCTGCTTGATTTATGGGGGAAGAAATTATAAATGTTGTAAGAAAAAATAAGATATCCAGGAACTCATCAAATGAATTATAAAATTGATAGGGTTTGTATATTTACTCATCTTATTTTGTGAAAATTATTACACTATCATTATGAAGTATTTGAGTGTTCCAAAGCTATTTGCTTCAAATATAGTACTGATAGTGTAGTTTTCTTTTCATGCTTCTTGTGCTTGGATTCATTGAGCTTCTTGAATCTGTGGGTTTTTTGGTTTTCGTTGAGTTTTGAAAGTTTTCAGGCATTATTTCTTCAAATACTTTTCCTATCCCTCCTCTGTCTCCTTGTGTTTTCTAATCACACATACATTAGGTGTCTAAAAGGTGTTCTACAGCTCAGTGATGTTCCATTTATTTATTTCTACATTCTTTTTTCCTCTTAGTTTCATTTTTGATAGTTTATACATGTTTCGTTGAGTTTTGTTAGGGAGCGCAGTTAAGTTACATGGAAAGAGCCTGATCCTTTGGATCTTGATTATAAGATTTGGTAGGTAGAGTCAGAGCAGCGTTAACTCTGGGGCTAATGATTCCCCACTAACAGGGCTCTACCTAGTGCCCCATGAATTATGAGTTTTTCTGGGATGGCTGGTGGAAACAGACACTATTCCTAATCATATACAAACAGCAGGAACTGTTGTTCCCTGTTATCTTTTCAGCCATTTTTTTCCCCTCCAGTTCATGTAGCTTCTTCACGGGCACTCTGCTGAATATCAGAGTAAGGGTCACTGCGAATCTCCAGGCTTCTCACTGTGTCTCCATCCTCCTCTAGTCTGTGCCATGAACTCTAGCTGCCTGTTCTCAGACTCGCAGCTCTGCCTTCTCGGCTCAGGGATTCTGCTCACATCCCCTTTGGTTTCTCCTCCTTGTGCTGCAGCCTCTCAAGTCAGTAAGTCAGGGCAATTGTAGGACTCAGCTTGTTTGTTTTCTTTCTTTCATTGATCATGTCATGTCCTTCATTGCCTGATATCCAGTATCTTGGAAACTGTTATTTCTTATTTTTTGTCCATCTTTTTTCTCCTTCAGGTAGAAGCATAAATTTGTTTCCTGTTACACCACCTTGACTGATTTTATTTTAAAATATTTTCCTAATGGCATTTTATTTTTTCTTCTGGTAAGGTATAATTAGCATTTATGAAATCAGACTATTTATTTAGAATTCAAGATAATTCAGATCAGGTGAGGCTTTGCATTATTATTAAAAGAAAAGAAAGAAACAGACAGTGTGAGGCCCAGAGTTTTTTCTTCGGCCTTTTAATTTACCACCTGTAATGGCCGTGTCACTCCCCTGCTTAAAATTCTCTAATTGGACATTGTAATTAGCATAAAGTCCAACTTTTCACTCTGACATTTAAGTTTATGCTTGTTCTGAACTTACACTCCGATTTTCTCTTTGCACGTCCCTTAGGAAAGACTTCCAGGTAGAAAACAGGCAATTTCAGGTCTTTTGCTTCTCTTTGGGATTCTAGTTCTGTGCTGCCTGTGGTGCTGTTACCTGATCAGTTTCTTATATTATACTCAGTTTTCTAGTTGTTTTAGTGGGAAGATGAACTTGATTCCAGTTACTATGTCAAGGCTGGAAGAAGTACCTTACTTTAATTATTCTTTTCTCTCCTCTTTCTAACATTCTTCCTATCACAAAGGAATCATGGACAATGATTTCTGGTTTCCTTCAGCTCATTGCTGGATATCTGCTAATATGCATGGTTAATTTGTAAATTATAAATACATAGAAATACATTATTGAAACATAATACTAATACATACAAGTACTAATAACTGGTAGGATCTGTACTTCGAATTTCATACCTGTCTACTACTGTGGATGCCTCAATGGAATAAAGTTCTTTCTGTGGAAACAGTCGAACATTTAATTTAAAAAATTAACTTAGACTCGGGGCGCCTGGGTGGCTCAGTGGGTTAAAGCCTCTGACTTCAGCTCAGGTCATGATCTCAGGGTCCTGGGATCCAGCCCCATGTCGGGCTCTCTGCTCAGCAGGGAGCCTGCTTCCCTTCCTCTCTCTGCCTGCCTCTCTGCCTACTTGTAATCTCTGTCAAACGAATAAATAAAATCTTAAAAAAAAAAATTAACTTAGACTTTATTTCCCCAAAGTAAGTTAAACTATCAAGCTCTCTGCTCAGCAGGGAGCCTGCTTCCCTTCCTCTCTCTGCCTGCCTCTCTGCCTACTTGTGATCTCTGTCAAACGAATAAATAAAATCTTAAAAAAAAAATTAACTTAGACTTTATTTCCCCAAAGTAAGTTAAACT